>NC_134692.1:13024378-13311401 GCF_050947455.1 Rhinoderma darwinii
TATGGACCCCCTTCCGCCCCACCCCGTGGGCCCCCTTCCGCCAATATATCTGCAACTTACAAATTCTCATATTTCAAATAAATAATGGCCATATAGTGTTTTCCCTGCAGCGATAACATTCCTACTGGTCTAGGGCAGTGAAGGGGTTAATGAGAACATCTCTGGTGGGCTACGGTAGTATAACGAAGGGGTCAACTCCCTGTGAAAGAGTTAACTACCTGTCCTGAAGTCTACAAGACTCCTTTCTCCTTCTTGTCCATACTTGTTTTAAACCCCCCCCGCCCAGTGGCCTAAGTGGGCCCCCTTAGCCCTCCTGGACCCTGTGCAGCAGAACCGGCTGCATTGGGTTATATGATCGCCCCTGAATTTATCTTTCTTCTTGATTGAGGCCAAGCAATCTTTAGAACTCTATCAGCAATGATCTATAAGTTATGAGGCAGGAGAGGCAGATAATTTGTGTCTCCTGCACCATCCACTTCAAATACAATTTTCCAGGGCAAATTTCAATGATATTTCATAAAGTAAATTGCAGCATTTTTTAGACTTTATATATATAAAACGGAGAAGTTTGCTTAGTAGGTTCGCCCTGTGATTATACCTCTGTACATTTGGTAAGACTGTCCTTTATATGATACATGCTCAATGTAATCTATAAAAAATATATATTTTTTTATATAAAAATCCTTCTTAAAATATTTATAACATGTTTGTACCTGGGTTCAGATGTTACGGACATAACCTTGTGAATTCTTGGTCTGAATCTTTTTTCTACAATGCAAAATAACAATAACTATTTTCATACTATTTTTATTGATTTTTTTTACTGTTTTTGCTCTGAAATTTTAAAGGGCCGGGATTCTTAAATATTAAAGGGGTTGTACAGGATTAGAAAAACATAACTCCCAGCGTCACACCTGTCCATAGGTTTTGAATAGAGCAGAGCTGCAATACCACCTACAACCTGTGAACAGGTGTGGCACTGTTTTTGGAAGAAAGTAGCCATTTTTTTCTAATCCTGGGCCACCCCTCCAATGGCTAGTTCCGAAACATAAAATGTAGTCTGAGACCTTATCAACCTCAGCAACCACTTTACTCTGCTCCCCCAAGCATCCATCCTCCTGCTGTGTGTGGTATTTTTGTATTGGGAGCTTGGTCGGAGGCTGGAGCATGAGGGTCTTCTGCTTGGAAAGTACCACTCGCGGGTCGCAATTTGCATTATTCTTCTATTTTTGGAAGTTTAGCTTCAAGTTATTTCCATGGTATATCTGGTTCCTAAGTACAGGACAAGGGGTGGACTGCAGGGCGTGTGCTATCTGTATGATCCCAGAAGGTGCAGCAGCCGCCCATAAGGAAGGGGACTCCTCCGATAGCCTGCCCTTCGAGGCCTGTGACCACTATTGATCTTATTAATTTGATATTAGTTAGACATTGTATAGCACTATTATTAGATTATTACTTTATGTATGGAGCTGTTATGTGGTCACTGTATGTTGCTATTATTTGGGCACTATATGGTGATCTTTACTTATTACTTAGGCAATTCTATGGAAGTGTTATTTGGCCAACATATGGCACTATTAGGGCGGGTTCACACATGGCGGAATTTCACTTAAATTCCGCTGCGGACACTCCGCAGCGTTAATCCGCAGCGGAGCCGTTTCTCCATTGACTTTCACTTTAATTTAGCAGTGTTCGTTTACACGATGCGTACAATTCCGCTGCGGAGCATAGGCTGCGGAGCGGAATTTGGTGTCCGCAGCATGCTCTGTCTGTTGCGGAGCAGTGGCGGACTGGTTGCGGACTCATGGCGGAATTTCTCCATTGACTTCAATGGAGAGTCAAAATTCCGCAATGAAGTCCGCAGATCTTATGTGTGCTGCGGAGCGTATTGTTTTTACTACCATGACATTTCTTCATTCTGGCTGGACCTATGTATTTCTAGGTCTACAGCCAGACTGAGGAAGTCAATGGGGCTCCCGTAATGACGGGAGCGTTGCTAGGAGACGTCAGTAAATAGTCACTGTCCAGGGTGCTGAAAGAGTTACGCGATCGGCAGTAACTGTTTCTGCACCCGGGACAGTGACTACCGATCTCAATATACATGTATCTGTAAAAAAAAATATAAGTTCATACTTACCGAGAACTCCCTGCGTCTGTCTCCAGTCCGGCCTCCCAGGATGACGTTTCAGTGTAAGTGACGGCTGCAGCCAATCACAGGCCAAGCACAGGCTGCAGCGGTCACATGGACTGGAGCGTCATCCAGGGAGGTCGGGCCGGATGCCGAAAGAGGGACGCGTCACCAAGACAACGGGCGGTAAGTATGAATTTCTTTGACTTTCACTAGGGAAAGTGCTGTCCCTTCTCTCTATCCTGCACTGATAGAGAGAAGGGAAGCACTTTTCCTGCAGTCCGCAGCGGCCAGTCCGCATCAATTTTCTGCACATTTTGTGCAGATCCGCTGCAGAATCTGCAACGCAGATTCTGTGCGGCATTGATGCGGACAGTTGCGGAGGAATTCCGCCATGTGTGGTCATGCCCTTACATGGGCAACATACTGTGGGGCCCTTATATTAGGCACTATATGGTATAGTTATTTGTGCACTGTATGACAGTACACCATATCTAGGGGGCGCCAACGCAACGTACCACACAGGGCATCATCCAATATAAGGCCGACCCTGGTGGATTGATGATACAAACTGTATGGTCTATTGGAACACCTACCCTGCCTGGAACGAAACGTAACAGTGTGCCGTATCTAATTATTCGTGTGGTCATGAGGGTGCACAATGTTTTTGGTCTGTGTCACTACATACTATATCTGGTGGCAGATGAAGGTTTTATTTCCAATGACAATTTACTTAATGGAATCTCCACTGCAGATGTGGAAGGACAGATGTCGTCAGGGTGTTCCAGAGTCATCTGGTCATTGTCCGTGGTACCTTCCTCTGAGGTTTCGAACCCTGAAGAGTACACAAAATATATTGTCTACGAAATTAGAAGTGACATAACTGTGATCTGCGGAGGAACTGACCCTTACCGTTATGGTCTACAGGCCGTGGCATGGACAGAACATCCTCAGTTATAGTAGGTGCTATAGGTTGAACATTTTCCGATCCATCGAACCTGGTTTCTATTAAAATACAAAAAAAAAACGAGTAATACAGTAACAACAGGAGTACGGTGGATCACAATTATGCTAGTTTTCAGAGTGCCATCATCTTTCAGTACCTGACTCTTCCCTGAGAAGGCTCTCGCTCATATGCAGGTTTTGTACCAGGCTGTGGCGGTAAATGAAGCTGCCGCCTCCACATTGCTGGCATCTATGTGCATGTGGCTCAAGAAATAGTGCGCACTTGTGATGGATGCTCCTGCTCTGTTCCCGAAGCCATAACTCATAAGCGGTTTCCTGCAGCAAAGGCGTGCAGAAGTGCATCACCCGGCAGGGCCATTGTTCTATTGGGTCACCAAAGGCCCACCAGGGTGCCCAGCCTATGAAGAGAAAAATAAGGTCATATGTTTCCAGTAGGGGCATGGCTATCTTTAAAGGGGTTCTCCGTTTTGGACAACCTCTACTTGTTAGAAGCATCCCTTGACAATAAGCTGATCACAAAGTGTCCTCCTGCTGGGACCCTCAGCAATCAGCTGTAATCTGTTGGGAAACCTGGCAGCAAGTGTTTGATTTTCCTGCAGCGCCACCGCAGGGGAAATGAAGCACTACACAGTGTCCATTCATATCAATATGTTGTCTGTGTAATACAGGACAGGTCCTCCAGAGAGAGAGACGCCCTATGTAACCGCTCTCCACTCTGACCAAGAGATGAGGATCCTGAACAGAGGACCCCAGATATTAATTCAGAATTCCCTAATGGGGTGTATGACAATTGGTTTTCTAAAGTGGTTAGTGGTTGACGGCTGTAGGTTAGAGGTTGACGGCTGTAGGTTAGAGGTTGACGGCTGTAAGTTAGAGGTTGATGGCTGTATGTTAGAGGTTGATGGCTGTATGTTAGAGGTTGATGGCTGTATGTTAGTGGTTGATGGCTGTATGTTAGTGGTTGATGGCTGTATGTTAGTGGTTGATGGCTGTATGTTAGTGGTTGATGGCTGTATGTTAGACGTTGATGGCTGTATGTTAGAGGTTGATGGCTGTATGTTAGAGGTTGATGGCTGTATGTTAGAGGTTGATGGCTGTATGTTAGAGGTTGACGGCTGCATGTTAGAGGTTGACGGCTGCATGTTAGAGGTTGACGGCTGCAGGTTAGAGGTTGACGGCTGTAGGTTAGAGGTTGACGGCTGTAGGTTAGAGGTCGATGGCTGTAGGTTAGTGGTTGATGGCAGTATGTTAGAGGTTGATGGCTGTATGTTAGAGGTTGATGGCTGTAAGTTAGTGGATGATGGCTGTATGTTAGTGGTTGATGGCTGTATGTTAGTGGTTGATGGCTGTATGTTAGAGGTTGATGGCTGTATATTAGAGGTTGATGGCTGTATGTTAGAGGTTGATGGCTGTAAGTTAGTGGTTGATGGCTGTATGTTAGACGTTGATGGCTGTACGTTAGACGTTGATGGCTGTACGTTAGAGGTTGATGACTGTATGTTAGAGGTTGATGGCTCTATGTTAGAGATTGATGGCTGTAAGTTAGAGATTGATGGCTGTATGTTAGAGGTTGATGGCTGTATGTTAGTGGTTGATGGCTGTATGTTAGTGGTTGATGTCTGTATGTTAGTGGTTGATGGCTGTATGTTAGAGGTTGATGACTGTAGGTTAGAGGTTGATGGCTGTATGTTAGTGGTTGATGGCTGTAAGTTAGTAGTTGATGGCTGTATGTTAGTGGTTGACGGCTGTATGTTAGAGGTTGATGGCTGTATGTTAGAGATTGATGGCTGTAGGTTAGAGGTTGATGGCTGTAGGTTAGAGGTTGATGGCTGTATGTTAGTGGTTGATGGCTGTAAGTTAGTGGTTGATGGCTGTATGTTAGTGGTTGACGGCTGTATGTTAGAGGTTGACGGCTGTATGTTAGTGGTTGACGGCTGTATGTTAGAGGTTGACGGCTGTATGTTAGTGGTTGACGGCTGTATGTTAGAGGTTGACGGCTGTATGTTAGAGGTTGATGGCTGTATGTTAGAGGTTAATGGCTGTATGTTAGAGGTTGATGGCTGTATGTTAGAGGTTGATGGCTGTATGTTAGAGGTTGATGGCTGTATGTTAGGGGGTGATGGCTGTATGTTAGTGGTTGATGGCTGTATGTTAGAGGTTGATGGCTGTATATTAGTGGTTGATGGTTGTAAGTTAGAGGTTGATGGCTGTATGTTAGTGGTTGATGGCTGTATGTTAAAGGATGATGGCTGTATGTTAGTGGTTGATGGCTGTAGGTTAGAGGTTGATGGCTGTATGTTAGAGGTTGATGGCTGTATGTTAGTGGTTGATGGCTGTATGTTAGTGGTTGATGGCTGTATGTTAGTGGTTGATGGCTGTATGTTAGTGGTTGATGGTTGTAAGTTAGTGGTCGATGGCTGTATGTTAGAGGTTCATGGCTGTAAGTTAGAGGTTGATGGCTGTATGTTAGCGGTTGATGTATGTTGTTGGTGGCTGGTATTCGTCATTATTGGTTGTGGCTCTTTGTGACTGGTGTTTAGGCCTTTATAATTTTGGCTGATGGCTGAAAGTTGGTTCTTTTGAAAGTCCTAAATGGCTTAGTCTATCTATTATCATAACTACTTTCCTTTTTCCCCTTCCTGGGGGGTACCAGTAGGACAGCAACACATCTGTGTATGGGTAAGTGCCCAACTCCTTGTGTCTTGTCCATTGCTGTTTGTTGCACACTCCAAGATGTGTGACTTGACCAAGGAATTAATGGTGACTTTCAACTTGCCCCGTGCCCCCTCTGGCAAGACATGTCTGAGTAAAACAGTGCTGAACTTCTGGCCAATCAGTGCTGCACACTTTACCAGTATTTGCTGAGCTGCCGTCATATTATCCAACTGAGAAAGAGCTATACCTGCATATGGAGGGGGAAATGTTAGGACTAGTGTCCCTCATTATGAAAACTCCAAAAGCGCATGGATCGTTGCTTCTGCAGGTGCACTTTGAAAATCATACATGGATACGAGATCTATAAGTGCCAAACCTTTCAGTGGATATGGGAGTTGGATGTTCTGGAGATTTACAGCTTCGTTCAATTTACAAGAAAATATTCTGTCTTCTGTCTGCTCCTGGACCATGGACATCACCTTACGGGCGTTCATCCACCTGCTGAGAGCTACAAGTGAAGCAATAAGAATAAGATGTGTTGTGTGGCGGCTGTAATTTACAAAAATAAATGAAATGTATCCTTGGAGGGAAGCACTATAGATGTGTACAGTTGTATAGTCTATTGTCCACACATTACTCACATCTGGGCCTTTCCACCGCCTCCTTTTGGGCCTGACGGCAACTCTTGACTTGTTTCAGAAGGTTGTCGACCTCATCACCTTCATCTCTTTCAACTGGCTCCAGCATCAGGATTTTGTTATAACGCAAACTTTTTAGCAGCTCATTCAGGTAATAAGGAACACCATGGCTCCTCTCTATTAACAGCCTGCAGAGGAGAAGAGAGGCTACACATTAAAGGACTAGTTCACTTTGGAAAATCTCTACTTGTTAGACGAGTCCCTTGACGAGCTGCTCACAAAGTGTTCTCATGCTGGGACTTCTAGTGATCAGGAGTAATCAGTGGGAAAACCTGTCAGGAAGTGTTCAATTTCTCCACAGCGCCACCACAGGGAAAACTAAGCATTACAAGGCTGAATTACATCCAGCCAATCAGCTGAATATTAAAAACCCTGTTGGTCATTGTGTCAGAAAATACCCTTCATCCATCTGTTCTGCACTGAACAACCTTTGGAAGATGGCAAACATCTCGTTACCAAGTAGGGAAATCATGGACTTGATTGACACGAGGAGGGTAACCCAATCCTCTAAAAATCAAGGTATTTACAGTGAACTAAAATGAAATATTGTCATCTTGATGGATATTCAGAAGAAATAGGTCCAAAATTCTGTGCTGAATGATTTCATAATATATCAATACAATGGTTAGAGCTCAGTTTTTCTGATACAGAGCTTCAAATCCAAAGCTTCCCTTCACACAGTAATGAGTTAAAAGGGTTTTGCGGGACTAATATTGATGGCCCGTCCTTAGGAGAAGTCATCAATATTAGATCAGTGGGCGTCGGACTGACGACACCCCCACCGATCAGTTGATTGGAGGAGCTGCGGCGCTCCTGCGACTGCTTTGGCCTCTTCATTATTTTCCAGGCACAGCAACTACCAAATGAATGGAGCAGTAACTCCACGAACCCCTTTTGGCGACTTACATTTCCAGTTCGCTGGGAATGCTGATGACCCCCAGGCTGTGACAAGCAATGTCGGGAATAACGGTTGGCTCCAGTTCTTTCAGATGAACATAGACGGTGTTTGGGCTCCTGAGCACATGTGCCGCCGCTTTGCTTATCTGTTTCTCATAACGAAAAGGGCGCAATGCCATCACCAGAAACAGGGGCACAGAATCTGCGATTTCCGAGAGGAATTCCCAAGAAGCAGCATCAATGTACTGAGCATCATCGATAATGCACACAATCATCGCTTCCTCTGCAGCCTGCGGGAGAGATAATTGGGAAGATATAGGGGCACAATTATAAAACATTTGCACAGACCATTCTTTGCAGTAGATCTAGAGTAGTGAATGCAAACTTATTCGTGCCAAATGCCACATTTTTACATGTTCGTTTCGTGGCTGATAGATTACGGTTTAGGGGTGTGGTTTAATTTGTGCCTCATGTGTCCTATTTTGTATGCCCAAAAAAAAAAAGAGCCAATGGTTTAGACCAGGCGTACATTGCAGAAGGAGTTTTCTATTGGCTGAAAGTTTGTGCACCATTTCTGTGAATTTGGGACACGTCCAGTAGAAATTGCCAATGGAAACCACGACGGCAAAATTTTACTTTTTATAAATGTGCCCCATTATGTCTAAAACTGATGGAACCTAACTGGGTAACTGTCATCTCAGCTCCCACGATGAATTACTCTCTAGTAAGGGCATGTCCACACAGAGGAAATTTTGCGGCGGAATCCGCCTCCCATTCATTTAAATGGGAGTCGGGCGCTTCTTTTTCCGTCTAACTGACTTTTTCAGCAAGAAAAAGGAGCGTCCTGCTTAATATTCGGGCGGATTCTGCCTGAACCTCCCATTGAAGTCAATGGGAGAAGGAATCTTCCTGCCGACGACAGGAATAATTCTGCAGCGGACGCTCCACGCAAAAGCGGCCGTGTAAACAGGGCCTAACAGGGTACCAGCAGAATTCTGAATTTAGCTTTATACCTGACTGGAAAATAAAATATAATTTAACTCAAAATAAGTCAAGTAAAGCTGCTGGGTGTATCCTCTATTACGACATACCCTTACAATATACCTGTTGGAGGATTCGGATCATCAGCTTCTCCATCTCCTTATATTTTACATCTTGGTCCATCAGGGACACTTCCTCAGTGATGGGAAACTGAAGAACACAAACACAATGATGCCAGATCAGTGTAAAGGAGGAACCCTTGTAAAATAATCCCCGTCCCCTACTATAGAATTATCAGATCTCGCTGCTGCGGAGCATTGTGCAGGATTGTAAGTAGGTGACAGATAAAAGGGAATATGACTGCAGGATCAGACTACACAGGGTTTGTTTGTAGTCTGTTACCATGGAGACACATAGTTCTACATAGGTGCTGTAGATATTATATAAAAATATTTTTTTAATTGAAACCATTTGCAATGATACTTCATTTTTTTAGTCACTTGTAGACATGAGGTGTCCAGTACATAAACTTTACCTTGACCAGGAAAATATTATTGAACAAGCAGAGATTCTTCACGTTCTCGCCGTCTGAGATTTTGCTCAGTACAACTTTTTCCCTTTCTGCAAATCCCCTACACCCGTCAATACGAAGAAAGATCGCCATGAAATTCTGCATCGTATATAATGGCTGCCTCCTGTTCATCTTGCTCAGCTCCAGGGCAATGACCCTGAGAATAGGAAGGATATCAAGTATATTAAAAGGATCCAAATTAATAGCGATCAGGAGATGTCCAGAAGTGGTGGAACTACAAATAGCAGCATGCCTTGGTACATCTCATTCAATAGCAATCACAGAGCCAAGGTTTGGGGATGCATAAGAATGGATCCAGAAATAATTTAGGCATTTCCCAGTTATATCTGTTTCCGGGAAAACTGGGTGACAACTAATATGTCAGCCATTGCAGCTCCCACAAGGGTTGTCCCCCAGCTTTCCCACACATGAAGCTGATGATATAACTCACCTGTAATCATCACATTGCGCCATATAATGGATTTCAGCCAAAATCTGAGTTTTACCAAATCCTCGGGCACCTTCATAGACCAGCACACGCTGACAGTCCTGCCACCTGCAGTCCCTGCTGCAAGTGAATTCTTTAACTGAACTTCTGAACAGGTCAATTTCCATATCGCGACCTGTAATAGAAAACCAGCTGTAAGGCTGTATTCACACATACAGATTTAGATGCAGTTTTTGGTGCAGATTTTTGAGCCAAAGTCTGGAGTCAACCTTAAAAACGGCATGTGTGAACGCAGCCTTAGGATCTGTTCATGAATTGGTCCTCCCTCCTTTACTATATTTGTGCACGACTACTACTGATTGTAAATATGTTGTCATACTGTATGGTCTGACCCGGATACGAGTGTATGGTGTGACCTGGGCCCACGTGTGCATATCTGCTAGGGTAAATTCACACAATGCAGTTTTGGTGCAGTTTTTGCCTATCTTGTGTAACCGCTAGGCTTGTGTCACGTTGACTTGTTACCATTATGAAATAAACCTCCTTGTGAGTAAAGATACGTCTGCAATTTACTTCCTTGTCATCTCCGATATCTTCTGTGCCATTCCTCTGCGGGGCTACACCCGGGCCAAAAACCCTTGAGTCAAACATTACATGACCACGTATAAGGCTACATGATGTTCCCTGCAACCCAAATAGTTGGCCGCATGGAGCTACCCCTGTGTTATCAGGTGATCGCCTCTGGTCAGAAAAGCTGGACCTGGGATGACTTATTCACAGGTGTAACTTGAAGCAGTTGGGCCCCAATGCAAAATCTGTTATAGGGCCCCCCACCTACCATGTGTCATTTATAATTCTTGTGCTATGTCTGCACCCCCTAAAGCTACGCCCTTGATTTCATTCTAAGAAGGGGATGTCCAGCTGGGACTGATGGAATTTTCTTCATAGATCAGAAAACTTTAAATTCTTTAAAAAAGTTGACGTTGTTAATTGTAAATGCCATGATCGGTCACGTCATGCTGGGAGTTATAGTTCCTCAACAGATGGAGAGTCACAGTCCATAAATACCGTAGAATTTAGATACAATCTGTATTATGGCTACTAAACAAACTACTGACTTACCCAGCAGGGGGCGTTTTTCATCCCTTTCCGTGGTCATGTACGCTTTTCCTATTGTTCTGTTCCAATGGTAAAAGAAGATTCATATTAAATCCCGGTTAGAAAGCACATGGGTAAAATACAGGTTTAATAGCACGCTAAGTCATTATGGCGCAAACCCTATCGCATCGGCAAAGGGTATCTTTACTTTTTCCTGGCATTTGATACTTGTCATTTTGATATATTTAACATCAACAGGTCCAAAATTCTGTCCTAATTAATTTCATAATATATCTGTATAGGGATGTTAGCTTTGTTTTTCTGACACAGGGCTCCAAATCCCCTGCGTAGACATAGAACTAAATGATAAAAATAGATTTTCCTCCAGCCACCACTAGGGGGAGCTCACCCACACATATGTGTACAGTTAATATGGAAATCAATGGAAGCAGGCAATCTGGCGCCCCATGTATGCTCTTTTAATGACGAGTTCTCTGATATCAAAACAATAATATAACGCTGGTCAGATTTGGGGCAAATATTCCCATCCAGGGGTTGTCAAGTCCATGTAGATAAATCTGTATCATTGTATAACTCTAAATCTAGGCCAGCGCCATTTCTCTCCATACTCACGTTTCTTCCTTGCACCCCAGGTACTGGTACAGGGTCCCAGGGTTGGCCACACCTTTCATTTCTTTGGGTGGGAGTTCACTGAACAGATATGCTGGAAGCTTGGAATCTTGGTACGTCTCCGGATCACATGACACTAACCCGGGGTAATGCATCATCATGCGGGCCGCTAGATTCACCTTTCTGCCAATGACTGCACAGTAAGATGACGAGAAACATGACTGATCCTAACAAGGACAACTCCACCCGAAATACGACTAGAACGGAACATTGTACCAGGTGCTAGCAATGGGCATCATCATCGTCATCATCATACAAGCCCATCCCAACCAGCTCCATTATTATAATCACTAAACATTAGAAAAGTCAATTTGCTAATTGTACTCAGGACCCCTATACCTGTGTATTCATGGCGGGCTGCATGGCCAACTACCCCACAGAAGACTGGGCCGCTGGTGACACCAATGGAGGCAAACCTTTAACACAAGAAAGACACAAAGAAAATGAATGTAGTAAAACTTTTACAAAAAATAGCTTCTGTGTCTCTAAGTGATGTTCTATGGCACAAATTAACAAAATATTACTCTGTGCCTCCAAATAGGAATCCCTATGGTATTCCGTATTAAAGAACGGTGTTTTGTAACTGCAGAACAGGAGTCGACGAAGGATCAGACTACACACAGACTTTGTTTGTAGTCTGTTACCATGGGGACACATTTTTAATTAAGACTACTTGCAAAGTTGTTTCTTTTTTATTTTAGATGCATTGGAGCAATTAAAATGGTTTAAAAAAACAAACATACATACCCTTTAGAGGGGTTGTCCTGGATGCTACTAATCTCAGGCAACCCTAGAACATTGTTTGCCCTTCCTACCTGAGAGATACAATGCTCTCTGAGCAGAAGCTATGTATGTTGAAGGCACGATGTAGGGCATGTGCACACTCATCCTCCTGTTTGTCCCCTGGAAGCCCAAAGACGCACAAAAAAGTGCAACCCTGGAAGGAACAGAAAATATCGCAAATAAATGGAACTGATATGTTCAGATGTAGGTCCAGCTATTCTGAGACATCCGCATAGGTTGTAGACATAATGGGTCAATGAAGAGTCTTACATTTCCAGGTATATCCTTTCTTACACTCACCTTGTCAAATGCAAATATCTTGTTAATTCTACCACGATGACGACTGATCTGCTTGAGGATGCCCATGGTGGCATCTTGCATGGCTTGACACAGCAACTCAATAGAAGAACTTTCATGGAATTGCAAATTCAGGAACAGCACAGTCACCGGTCTCATCTCAGAGAGATACTCCAAGGGTTGGTCATCATCCAACTACAGTAGAGGGAGAGGAAATGGATCAGTGAAGACCACTGGAGTATCATGAAGTTCTAATGTCTTCAGACAAGACTACCTTCCGCAGCACGGTCTCCATGACGTACTTCCGCAAAATCTGCTCTAGGGTAGGACTGGGGCTGAGAAGTGACACTTTCCTGTAACCTTCTACAAGAAGAAAAAAGTAATTTAGTAGCTTGAGCTTCTTTGTATGGTCTTATACAATATTTCCATTGACGAGGTTCTATACAGCTATTTTTCAAGACATGGACAAACATGTCCAGCATGTCCAGGTTAATCTGCCCTTTCTTCTATTCATCAAGAAGAGGGTAAGAAACATTGGACACAAGATGGTAGGATCCGACTACACAGGGTTTGTTTGTAGTCTGTAACCATGGAGACACATAGATTTACATAGGTGCTGTATAGATAAAACGGTAGGATATTTTTAATCAAACACTATCTAAATAGATACTTCTTTTTTTTTTTTTTAAATGTATTGATGCAATATTACATTGGGTGAGATTTATTGATTCGGTTTTAAAATTAGACTAAGACTAGACCAGACAGGCAGAAATTGTGCTAAATGGATCACAGTGGTGCAGGCTTTATGATAAGTTTGACGCATCTTGTTATGTTAGGCACTTTCTCTTACGCCAACTGGCTGGAGTAGTTTACACTAATATTTTGCGTCAAAAGAATAGTACACACCATTAATAAATCTGGCGCATTTTACGACTACTCTTAGCCACTCCCCTTTTTTAGACACTGTTAAAAACCATCGAATCAGGTCTAAAAAATAATAAATTTGGTGCACGACATGTACATCAGGTTTTTGGTGCAATTTAAGGCATAATTCGGGTGCATTTTACTTTGTAAATCTCCCCTAATGTTTGCATAAGTATACACACCCCTTTTTAATCCTATCATTCAGTTTAAATGTATTTACCATGTGCATTAGGCTCATGTTGAAGGTGATTGCCATATTCTTGTAGGTGTGCTTCTAAGTCAAAGCTTGTCTTCCTCTTAATGTAACGCAGCTAGAGGAATGGACACATGCACGAAATATAACAACCTTTAATAAATCATATTAAATCATCAGAATGGCAACCGAAGAAACACTACCACCTGCTCTCCATGTCCTCGTCAGTCAATATGCCCTTCTAGTCTTATCTCCATGTGGCACTAGAGACAGTTTTTCTTCCTTATGAAGTAGAGCTATTTTGCATATTTTTCCCAGGAAGCATTGCCCTAAAGACTCTGTACCAGCTGGATCTCCACAAGGAAAATCAGTACCATTCGGGAATTCATACATATGGTATCTCACACAACCAACCATAATGCTACTCTGTACTGATGAGGAGCAACTAATCCGAAACCCTGCGGTCTACAGATTGGAGTCTATGATTTGGCCAATAACCCGAGTCAAGTTACAAAGCTCTATAAAGAGTTGGACATTGACTTACAGGTTCTTCCCTATAGGTGGACCTAGAGAGACAATTTACTTCTAAAGTTCTCTGCATATCCTTAAAAGCACATATCTCTCCATGTCTTACCAACCAATATCTCCATATAGTCTAATCTCCATGTCGTCACTGGCACATATCTCCATATAGTATTCCCTCCATACACTTACCAACACATATCCCCACCTGCTTTATTCTCCATGTCATCACCAGCACATATCTTCATATCATATTTTCTCCATTTTATCTTCTCGTTATGTCATCTCTAGCTAATATCTCCTCCTATTGTTCCCTTCATGCCCTCAGCAGGATATCCATCCATCTTCTCTCTACATCCAAACCAGCACATATTTTCGTTTGTTCTTTGCTCCATGTCCCCACCACAGATTTCCCCAGTTAATATTCTCTCCATTCCCTCAACTAGCATTCATCTCCATTAAGTATTCTTCCATGTCCACATCATCTTGGTCTGCTCTTCGCACCTTGTACCTACCAACAAATACCTCCATCTAATATTCTCTCCTTGCCTTCTTCTAGCATACATCTCCATCTGGTTTCTTCTCACCAATACATGTCCTCACCCGCATATACATCTACTCCCCTCTACATCCTCATCAGCACATACTGTATCTCTCTGCTCTTCCCTCCATGTCCTCACCAAGAAATGTCTCCTTCTAATCTTTTATCCATGCCCTCATCCAGCATACATCTCCATCAAACCTTCCTCCATGTCTACGTTTTGGTGTCTAGTTTTCCCTTCATGTCTCCACCAACTAATATCTCCATCTGGTTTCCTCTCGCAAATACAATACATCCAACCCATCTATGTTCGGTCCACCTTAAAAATCATATTCTGACATGACACAGTGAGAGATATTACCAGTGGGGATCAGTGGACATTAAAGTCCAAAAAAACTAAAACAATGACCAGTCGCAATAAAAATCAAACAAATCAAATAATATTATGACGTGAAATACTCCACCTATTATGCTCTACAAGGACTAACCTTTACTGCACGCTCCTCAGGGATTCTCTCCGTCAGTATATTGTGTCGGTCACACAGCTCCCAGGCATTGGGTGACAAAATGATGGAACTCGCTTCAGCCAAACCTTCCGCTAAACGCACTTCATCCACGGTCCGGCCCACCACAACAAAGAACTCTTGGGTTCTGTTCCCTATAACAATTTTTGATAATCGCCCGGCAGAGATGGCTATAAAAGAAGGAATCAGAACACTAGTATAGAAAACCCTGCATGGGATTAGTGGAAGACTTCATCATGGTAATTGTATCACATCCCAAGAAAAAATGTCTGATGGAAAAAGAAGGTAGCTGGACATTTCAGATAGACGTTCTCAATTATTTTTCTATTTTGGGTGGTGGACACTTAAAATATATCTGCACGGGTCACTTTGTCTGGTTCAGATAATCCCTTGTAAAATGCCCTGAGGTAGTAGAGGAGGCCTCCGAAATAAACCAGAGTGGAGAGCAGGGTAAACAGTAGCTCTTGCTCAGCCCGGCGTATCCAATTTTGCTAATTGATATGTTTTTCAAAGCATGTCCAGAAATTACCAAAGTTGTGCCCAGGGTTTCCAAGTTTTGAAGGTTCTCCAACATGCTATGGTTTCAAGGTTCTGCTCTGACCCTTAGGTGGCCTATTGTCAAAGCACAGCAACGCCATGACAGCAGTGGAAGATGCAAAGCATAATCGAAATTCATCAATGTCTTCTCTTCTCCTCTTCCAACTCTGTCAATTTTCTTAGCATCTGCCTAACATCCACAATAGGTCACCTTAGAGGTAGAAGAATGTATCTAACAGATATTAATCTCGACCAGATTCTCTGACCCTCCATGACACTACTGGTACTCTATAATGTAGTGCTGGTCTTCTGATTATCTTACCAATTTTGACCCTTAGCTCGACTCCCACTTGAGTGGCTCTTACACCGCAGGTCTCCTGAATTTTCATGCTGCACTGCACTGCCAGGGTGATGACTTCACTCAGCTGATCACGCCGAACTTTCCAGAGTGCTAGCAGGGCGTCTCCTGACAGGTGAGATGAGGTACAGGTGGTAAAGAATTAACAATGGTAAGCATGCTCCTATGGTCTACTCTTCATGACTATAGCTGGCTGTAGGTGTAAAAATGTCCCACCTGACCAATGGCTATCACGACTACAGTCTAAGGCTTTGTTCACATCTGCGTCAGGGCTCCGTTCCGTCAGAGCATTCTGTCGGAACGGAGCCATGACTGACACAAACTAAAACCGTAGGTTTCCGTTTCCTTCACCATTGATTTCAATGGTGACGGATCCGGTCCCAATGGTTTCAGTTTGTCTCCATTGTGCAAGGGTTCCGTAGTTTTGACAGAATAAATAGCGTAGTCGACTACGGTATTCATCCGGTCAAACGACGGAACGCTTGCACAACGGAGACAAACTGAAACCATTGGCACCGGATCCATCACCATTGAAATCAATGGTGATGGAAACGGAAACCTTTGGTTTCAGTTTGTATCAGTCAGGACTCCGTTCTGACGGAAAGCTCTGACGGAACGGAGCCCTGACGCAGATGTGAACATAGCCTAAGAAACATTGCTTAGGTCACCATCAAAGGCAACGGTTTGGGAAATTTGGACTTGTAATCATTCATTAGGGTACAGAGGTGTAGCATGAAGATACAAGGACCCAATGTAAAATCTAAGACAGACACCCATTAACCATCCCATGCCATATACATGTGGCATAGGGGTTGTTGAATACACTCAGGTACCAGGATCTGGTGTGTGAATGAAGCCTCTGTACCCCTTATAGTTACCGTCCTGTGGCCAGTGGCTGACACTACTCATCTCCAAACTTTTGTGGAGATCTAGATGTGTCCCTCATATTCACTGCCGCATGTACTGATGCATGTAGATACCACTTGGTCTAAGACCAGACAGCGGTCAACATGCTAGCCGGTCCTCATGTATATTATTATGCATTTGGAGTGGATCTATCAGAGGACTTCATGTCTCCCAGCCCTACTCTTCGCTCTTTTGAAAATACAATACCTGCAAAATTTAGGATGTCGCCTCCTGCCACCAGCACATCTGTGGAAAGTACAAACAGTTAAGAGGGCTACAGGCAAAGAACATGAACTAGTAAGGCTCTATTCACGGTATTGTCAGGACTTAGGTGACCCATGACAGCAAACAAATACCAACAATTACTGGCGTCGGACCCCATTGACTTTAATTGGGTCTATCAAGGATGAGGTTCAAGTACTTTTGACGCCAAAAATAGCACTGCAGACTGTCAAACAATACCAGAAACCCCCACCAATACTGTTATTGCCAGTGTGAACAGAGCCTAAGCCTCTCACATAAATGGTGATAGCTTCAGCGTTATATAACCATGATATACATTCTCATTCTTTTCAGCGTATGTAACGACCGCGCATCATCATACCACTTGCTGTCTTTATCAGGGGCCGGTCCTCTGTGCTGCATAGAATAATTACCGGTGACCACAGCTAGTGCCTCTATTTCATGTATAGACAGAGTGGTCACCGGTACAGGAAGTCATTGACAGCTGGGAAGAAGGAAGGAAGGATTACAGGAAAACACAAGAGAAGGGCGCTGAAAGGTCATTTACTGTCAGACAATTACAGAAAAGAGGTTCTTCAAGTGGAAACACGCTAAAGAAGGTGGAGAAATATCCCTTTAAATGAGAGTGCGCTCAGTTCTTATCACATCTTCCCTCTCGACCGTTCCAGATTAATATATGCCCTGTATGATACCTCCATGATCTAGGACCCTATATTTTAATGTGACATTTGAAGCCGGTAATAAGGTCGCATAGGGCAGGGGACGCCATATTTTGTTGCAATCAAGATATAAAAAAACATGTTGATTTTTTTTAGCGCAGATGCCGGGCAGATACTTACGATCTACAATGTCTCCCATGTAACTATTCAGGGTCTTAGTTAATTGGTCGGCACCGTACCCCTTCTTATTGGCGCTGCTAAATTTTTCAGTTAAAGCAGTAAAACCTAGAAGAGAAAAACACGTTGGTTTTCTCTGCATTTTCAATGAATGAACGTCTATAACATCTGGTGTGAGAGAATGTGACTGGGTAGAGGTATCTAAGCCTATGACGTGTGATACTGTCTGCTGAGCTAATGGATCTAATCCTATTATGTGTGATACGGTCTGCTGAGCTGCTGTATCTAAGGCTACATTCACACGAGCATATCAGATTCACACGGGTGAAAAACGCGTGTGAATCCGGTCCGTGTGTGTTGCGTTATGCATCAGTGTGCTTTGCGAGGGGCATCCGTTATTCACACACTCGCAAAGCACATCTTTTTTTTAATCATTATTTTCAATAGAATTGATGCGCAAATCAGGCACCGCACACGAATGTGCATCCGTATGCGTTGCATGGTTTTCACGCACCCATTGACTTCAATGGGTGCGTAGGTGCGTGACAACGCACCAATATAGGATATGCAGTAAGTTTCACGCAGCGGACTCTCGCTGCATGAAAACTCCTGCATGTGTGAACGGCCCCATTGAAATCCATGCGCAGCACACGGACGTTATTCACGTTCCTGTGAATGGGCCCTAACTATCATGGGTGATACTGTCTGCTGAGCCTAAGTATCTAAGCTTACCATGTATAACACTGTCTGCTGAGCGACTATATTGCGGGCACGGTCGGACGCCGATGGCCGCAGGCAGCCACCCACATTTTCGGCCAGTGCTCCCATACAAAGTATGGGAGCACAGACCGTAAAAAGCAAGATAGGACATGTTTCTACGGTCGTAAATAAATGGGAAGGTGTCCGTGGACAATAGAAGTGAATGAGTCCGTAAATGTGGACCGTAATTGCGGTCCACAATTATGGACGATCTTTACGGTCGTGTGCATGGGGCCTAATACGGTCTGCAGAGCCAAAGTTTCTAAACGTGTGATACTGTCTACATATGGTATCCAGTGTATCTAAGCTTATCATTTGTGATACTGTCTGCTGAGACTCTGCATCTAAGCTAATCATGTGTGATACTGTCTGCTGGACTGATGTATCTAAGCCTATCATATGTGATACTGTCTACTGAGCCACTGTATCTAATCTTGACATGTGTGATACTATCTGCAGAGCCAGTGTATCTAAGCCTTTCATGTGTGTTTGCTGACCCGGTGTATCTAAGCCTAACGTATGTTACAGTCTCAGAGAACCACACTTTACTCATGTTACCTGAAACATCAGCAAATAGTAAAACCCCATGGAAATTCTCAATACATGGCAATTTTTTCATCAGATTCCCATATATAACAAGATCTGGAACATGGGCCGTCACTTTCCCAAGTGTTTGTAGGACTGCCTGCTCCGCCATTTTTATCCAGATAAGTCAATACACGATGACGAATTTCAACCTGTTTCTATGGTAACAGCAGGCAACTGATGAATTGACTGTGAGCAGGTGATAAGAGGCCATCTTTACTAAGGGCAATCAGTCTGTCTCACTGCCATTTTCCGCTATGGTGTACAGGACATGACACCTCAGTTCAGACTATTTCGGCATGGAGACAATATGGGGCTGTCATAGAGGCCGGCGGAGTGGGACGGGACGAACTTTGTAATAGTAAATAAAATAGAAAGATCTTTATTTTCTATTTTTTTACAGGTTTCTGATATTTTTAAGAAATTCCAAAATCTTGCATAGCCCCTTAAAAAAATATATGTATACGCCAAACGCATATCACAAATGGGTATGAGGGCAGGCCCACTGTCCGATCGTCCCCGTGTCTGTTGTTAGGAAAACAAAGTTTGACACGTTGGATTTTAAGTCATTCAGACCTGGCGGATTTTCAATGTGGATTCATGTGGATAGGTTTTTCAAAATCCCATCCATATTAGGGTATGTTCACACGGCCTATTTACGGACGTAATTCGGGCGTTTTTGCCCCGAATTACGTCCGAAAATAGCGCCTCAATAGCGCTGACAAACATCTGCCCATTGAAAGCAATGGGCAGACGTTTGTCTGTTCACACGAGGCGTAATTTACGCGCCGCTGTCAAAAGACGGCGCGTAAATAGACGCCCGCGCCAAAGAAGTGACCTGTCACTTCTTTGGCCGTAATTGGAGCCGTTATTCATTGACTCCAATGAATAGCAGCGCTAATTACGCCCGTAATTGACGCGGCGTTCAAGCGCCTGCACATGCCGGTACGGCTGAAATTACGGGGATGTTTTCAGGCTGAAACATCCCCGTAATTTCAGCCGTTACGGACGCCCTCGTGTGAACATACCCTAAGCGGAAAAATGAAAAGAAACAAACAACATTTTCATTATGTCGCAGAAAAGCAGAAGATTTCCAACAAGGATTTCACCGACGTCCAGGGTGAAATCCGCGTGAATCCGTGGCAAAATCCGCATGTAACACAATCTGTGGCGGATTTCTTCTTGGGCTATGTTCACACTGGCATGATAGCTTCTGTTTATAATGGAAGCCATGACACTGTGCGACAGCTGTATACTGTGCTATTCTTGTTGTCAAAAGTGACGGAAACCCTGACGGAAAGCTCAAATACATATGTGAACACAGCCCAACATGCAACTGGAGGATAATCAGAACCTGGGGTATCTGGCAGCTGCTGATCCCTGTCGCTCTATGGCAAAAAAAAAATGCACTTTCAGGCCCCATACACCGGCAGCCGTCCGTGATTACAGAAGCGTTGCTAGGTGACGCCAGGTTACAGATGTTTATACGGATACACCGCGGACCGTAGTTGCTGATACCGTTCCGTATATGCGGATAAGTTGCGGATGACGACAGATCCGTTTTTACAGAGTATTAAGGCCCCAAGCACACAACCGTAAATTCGCGGACCGTACCATGGTCCTCGGTTTTACAGACCCATTCGGTTCTATTGGTTGCGGACACCTTTCCGTAGCGCTACAGATGGGTGTCCATGCCGTAGAACCGTGCATGTCCTATTTTCCGTATTTTACGGGCCGTGCTCCTATACTTTGTATGGGAGCATGGTCGAAAATACGGGCAGCCGTCAGCTGGCGGCCATGCCCGCAATCGTGGGCTGTGATTACGTGCACAGTCGTGTGCACGGGCCTTACAGATGCATGAAAATACGATAGTGTGCATGGGGCCTCCCCGTGTTTCTTCTAGAAGTACAAGAAGAATCTCATGCACATGGCCATGCCCGTAATCATGCCCCGCGATTGCGGGCACGGGCGTCCGCCAGCGCCCGTGGTCCGAATTTTCGTGCCGTGCTCCCATACAGGGACGGGAGCACGGCCCGTAAAATCCGAAAAGTAGGACATGCTCCATATTTCCCGGCATGGACTCCCTTCCGTAGCGATACGGAAAGGGGTCCGCGGCCAATAGAACCGGGCGGGTCCGTAATTGCGGACCGTATTGCGGTCCGCAATTACGGAGTTTTTTTACGGTCGTGTGCATGGGGCCTGAGACGTCCGTAACACGACCCTATTTTATCGTCCATGTTATGGCCGTACGACCTGGACTCCCCGCAGTTCGAGTAAACTGGACTTAGATCAAAATTGGACCCTCTGCTCTAAGTTCGGTTCACTTGAACTGTGGAGGGTCCCGGTCTTGCAGCTACAATACAGACGCTAAAACGTGGTTGCGTCACGGACGTCTGAATGAGCCCTTTGTAATAAAAGCTGCATAATAAGCACTCTTGCCACATTGTTATGGAGGTACATGGGAAGTGCTGGAGGGAGCTGTTTTTTGTAGTGTTACTATGAAATCTGGAATCAGACAATTAATTTTGACAGACCTATAAAATAATCCTGTAAACTTTAGGCTGAGTCATGCAAGTTGCACAACGTACATCACATGATGAACTGTCAAAACAATCCCTCCAGACTTCCGTACTTCTTGCCTTCTTGGGCGTACAAATATGGCCGATAGTCCCGCCTTCTCATGATTGACAGCTTGGTGTAGCCAATGGGTAATCCGTACCACGAGGAAGCTTGTGGTCTCCAGGGTAACGGAGGGGAAGTGACGTTATTTCCGGTGGCTGAAGCAGCAGGCTGGGTTCTGGTGAGTGCCAGCGGGTGTAGTCGTGTGATATTAGGGTATTACAAGGCGGACATGACTATGCGGGGTCTGGGCCGCGGGTGTGAGATTATAATACACCGGAAATACGTTCTGTATATGGGGTACACGCTATGTGGTTGAAATCTGCACCTTGTAGTATCATCTATAGGGTGAGGCCTTATGACCACTGGTAAAGGTATTATGTATAATGTTATGGTGAAATTTTGTCTACCGCCAGCAGACAGACCACTTAAAGGGATTGTCCGTTTTTATGTCAATAAAGCTTAATTATTGTACAATAAAAAGTTCTGTAACTTTCCAATATACTTTGTGTATCAATTTCTCACTATTTTCCCGATCTCTGCTTGCTGTCAGTGAATTGAAACATTTGTAATGTCTTCTATGTGCGCTGGGCAGAGCAGCAAAATCGCATGCAAGTTACCACGGATTGCTGCGCTTTTGCCATGTGGTTCTTAGCTGCGCGTTTTTTTTTACAGGTGGAACACAGGGTTTTGGCTGCGGTACTGCAAAGTGTATACCCAGCAATATGTGGAGGAGATGTGGCAATGCTTCCGGATGTGTGAGACGCATTTTACAGTTTGACAAGGCAAAATGCGTCAGGATTCTAGCAGAAATTGAATTTAAAAAAAGTTTGTGTGTTTAGATACTTTTTGTGTCGTTCTTGATAGTTTTTAAAAATGGTCAAGAAAAAGAAGTGACTGAGAGAGGTTCTAAAATGCAGCAAAATGTATTAATGATGTGTGCCGGTTTTTGGGCGCAAAATATTGGTGTAAAGTATTCCAGCCGAGAGGTGATGTAGAAAGTGAAAATGAGGGGGTGCTGGCGGTATACTCCAAAATGACAAGATCCTGTTAAAGGGGTTGTACCAGAATGGACAGTGGCGGTGGAGCATGCGCGGTGTCGCTCCATTCAAAGACTATGGGACTGACAGACGGCCGAGTGCAGGGCTCCGCTATCTCCATCAGCCCCATAGACAGTGACTGGAGCAGCAGGCGCATTCTCATCCGCCACTCTATTCAAGATCCTCCTTACTGCGGGGGGGATTCTCGGGACCCCTGATCTAGCGATCGGTAAGGTTCTCAGTGGCGCCTTCCTCTGTATTTGAGATATAAGGTATATCAACGCAAATAAATAGTATACAGAGGTGCAATGCGGCAGAACAAATCACAGTAAGAGGGCCGCCCTCTGCATAAAGTGAAGAATTAATAAAAACCGAAATCTAGCCAAGTTAATTGAGTAATATGCATTGCAAAATCTCTGAAATAATCCCACTCCAATTGTCAAATAAAACATCGCATTCTGTAGAGGTGCCGGTAAGTATTTTTTACGCAGTCGTAAATTAATCTAAATTCACATAATGGGTTTATAAAATAGATATTTGTTGAAACCTAAAAGCCGATTTTAATTCATATGTAAAAATGAATAAACAAAAAACAACTAAAAAAGATCTGATATAAAAATATTTCAATTTGGATAATGTGGAAAAATCAGATGGGATATGGAAATAATAATGAGAGATGTATTCATTGGGTATCGAGGTGACCTATCAGGGCCGTGCCAAGTGCGGAGCGCTACGTTTATTTTGCAATGAATAGTAAAAGGAATAAATATTAAAACAAGGAGACAATTCATATGTAATAATAAATGAATAAATAAATCGGAAAGTATCAGTACATCGCGGCGTCTCCGAGTGAACTGTGGAAGCCGAGGTGGGACTGAATGAAGCAGACCGCGCTGGTTAGAAGGGGTGATAACGGAGAACAATAGCTTTTTCACATGGACCAACTGACCTGAACGATGACAGATTTAAAACAAGGTTTTTTTTGTACCTCGGCGCTATTTGTGTCGTTATACCTTGTTTCGCAAGCCTGAGGGAGGTGCCAGTACGATGCCGAAACGCGTAGCTGTTGACTGGATCAGGTCTATTTGGCCCCTGTGCCCCTCATTTTGTCTTTTCCCGTTTACCGCAATTGATGATCCGTGGAGACGCCAGATCTGCCAGGGGTGGAGCACCGACAAAAATATATTCCTTTAAGGCCCGGTTCCCACGGGTCAGATACGCTGTATAAAAACTGCAGGCTGGATTTAGATTTGTACGGCAGATTTTTATTTTTTTTCCCCGGTGGTGCGGACGAAATTCTACAATTAATTTTTCTGCAGCATGTAAGGGGGTTGTGGAAACCCTATTCACATGAGATACGAGTTAGGGTATGTGCACACACACTAATTACGTCCGTAATTGACGGACGTATTTCGGCCGCAAGTCCCGGACCGAACACAGTGCAGGGAGCCGGGCTCCTAGCATCATACTTATGTACGACGCTAGGAATCCCTGCCTCTCTGCAGGACAACTGTCCCGTACTGTAATCATGTTTTCAGTATGTGACAGCAGTTCCACGGAGTAGCAGGGACTCCTAGCATCGTACATAAGTATGATGCTAGGAGCCCGGCTCCCTGCACTGTGTTCGGTCCGGTACTTGCGGCCGAAATACGTCCGTCAATTCCGGATGTAATTAGTGTGTGTGCACATACCCTTACCATCGGATATGATGCGGATTTTGGAGTGGAATCTGCACTAAAATCAGCATGAGATCAGACACGTGTGTTTTGACAAGTTTTTTGGCGCGGAAACCGCTCCGCAAAACTCGTCAAAAACCGGCCGATAATGCATCCCATTGATTTCGATGGGAGGCGGGGGCGGTTTTCCCCCGCGAGTGGTAAAACCGCCTCGCGGAAATTCCGTTTGGGATTTTGAGGCAGATTTTGACCTTCCTGCACGTCATTTGCCGCGATTTTCGCCGGGTTTTTCGCTTGCGGTGATTGAGTGCTACGGGCAAAAAACTCAGCGAAATACGTTTTCTCTGCCTCCCATTGATGTCAATGAGAGGTCAGAGGCGTAACCGTGCGAAGATAGGGCATGTCCCTTCTTTCTCCCGCGAGGCGGTTTTACCGCTCACGGGAGAAAACCCCCCCCCGCCTCCCGAGTTTTGCGGAGCGGTTTCCGCACCAAAAAACTCGTCAAAATACCCCGTGTGAACAGGGCCTTAAGGTTAGCAGATTTCCCACCGGTTTCCCTTTTCCTCTCACTGGACTACGATTTTGCACTAAAACTCCCTGCGTTTTTTTTCACTAATACATAAGAGGTGACGTAAGGAAGAGAAAAGTGTCTAATATGTCCAGCAGGATGCGCCAAATTTATTAAAACGGAGCACACGTCCTGGTAAATTTAAATGCAGCTGGCCCGATGTTATACATTTATTATTACGCCGCCTCACGACAGACACTTATACACCGATGTTTTGCGCCTAAAACCAGCGCACGCCTGTAATAAATTTGGCTCATTTTCTAACGTCTTTTTGGCCACGCCTCCTCCTGTAAACCTTTTTTTAAATGGTCAGGGCGGACGCAAAAAGTAATAAAAATACATAAATTTGGCGCACGTCATGTACTGCACTTTTTTATAGCACATTGCTTAGTAAATCTTCCCGATGTGCCGCAAGTGGGTACCGTGTCGCCATGGCGTTGGCATAGAGCTTCTCATGATACCGCTCCCCTGCACTACTCTTCTCAATAAGTCCAGTGACTGATCCTCCCGCTGATCGGCTGCTATTACCGAGCTGTGGCAGGTGAAATTTTGTTTGTATTCTTGTCTGCGCGGCGGGAAATAATCTGCCGCCATAATAAGTAACATGCTGCTTATTTCAGATGGAAACACCGAGGATTAGACGTATTGAATGATAATGGACCTAATCCTCATGCGGCTCAGCGCTGCTGCGGAAATATACGTCGTATTTGAAGCCGAGGTGTGAACAGAGCCTTATCCTCCCGCGCTCGGCTTTCTCCTGTTCTCGCTTCTTTATCACTGGTTGTAACTTCTCGGCTCTTTGTTTTTCCAGGCGGCTCCTTTTTCCAGGATCTTGGAAGTTATCGCCATGGAGTTTCCGGACCTCGGGAAGCATTGTTCAGAATCAACTTGCAAGCAGCTGGGTAAGAACTCTTCCCTTAGGCCTTGTTCACACGGTGTGTATTAGACGCATTTTTGACGTGTTCGACGCGCTGAAAAATGCGTCACAAACGCGTGCTAAGCCTTCCATCAACATCAATGGGAAAACGCTTGGTAGTGCGTACAACGCTTTTTTTTACACGTGTGTGTTTAAAAACCGCATCGTGCAAAAAAAGCGTCGGGTCAATTCTTTGGCGCGTACAACGCGACGAAAAAGCGACTAATTCCCATAGTCCATGGGAGTTCTAATTCCGTTCCAACAAAAGCGTCAAACGTGCACAAAACGCGTCAAAAACTTCTGTATTTTAAAAAGCACTTGATAAAAGCGCTAGCGGTTTCGACACGTTTACACGCCGTTTATTTTTAGCGCAGTGTGAACAAGGCCATAAGAAAAGTGGTGGAGATGTTTAGTAAATGAGTCGCACTCCACATGACCCTGAAGAAGCGCCCATGTTTTCTGATGATTGCATGAGTCTAAAAAAGAGGTGTGGGGTCTTAATAAATATGGCTTTTGGCCTACACCCCGTATTTTTTTTTATGTTTTTACATCGGAATATGATAAAAATACATTGATAATTAACCCCAATGTGACCTGCAGCCATGGCAGATTTCATAAAGGTTGTCGCGCAGCTTTCCACAGACCTGGAATGGAAATAAATATCATCGTTAGGTTTCGTTCACATCTGCGTCAGGATCCCATTGTGACGTTCCGTCGGAGCTTCCTGATAGGAGGAGACCCTGACTGAAACAAAACGGAAACCATAGGTTGCATCACCATTGATTTCAATGGTGACGGATCCGGTGGAAATGGTTTCCGTTTGTCACCGTTGTGTAAGGGTTCCGTCGTTTTTACAGAATCAATACCGTAGTCGACTGCGCTATTCATTCTGTCAAAGCGAAGGAACCCTTACACAACGGAGACAAACGGAAACCATTTGCACCGGATCCGTCACCATTGAAATCAATGGCGGTGCAACCTATGGTTTCCCGTTTTGTGTGAGTCAGGGTCTCGTTCTGCCGGGAAGCTCCGACGGACCCTGACGCAGATGTGAATGAAGCCTTATTCAGATTTATTTCCCCATTTGCTCCCTGTTTCATTCTGCTCTGTCTGTGTACGAGTCAGTCTTCACTGTAGTTTCGGAATTCTATTCATGAACCAGGAAAAACAAAATGAACAACTTTTTCAATATATAATGGGAATTGTTTTTGGACCTTATCAATATCCCTTTTTCTCTCATAGATTTTCTACCTCTCAAATGTGATGCGTGTGCGCAAATATTCTGCAAAGACCACGTGACGTACGCCCTCCATCATTGCAGCTCCGCCTACAAGAAGGTAACGTCATGTGATAAACTGCTCTGTAGATGATTGGATGTCTCTTACGTGGCAGTCTTCTGTTACACTGTGGCATTTGCTGTTTCCCAGGATGTGCAGGTTCCAGTTTGCCCCCTCTGTAACATCCCAATCCCGGTTAAAAGGGGCCAGACTCCGGACGTCGTCGTTGGGGAACACATTGATCGTGACTGCAAGTCTGATCCGGCTCAGCAGAAGCGCAAGGTGAGGGGTGGAGAAGTGACTGCTGGAAGGGAAAATGTATGCCTCTGTTCACATGACATTTTTGGACCTCCGTTTGGTATACACGCCGGGGGAAAACTCCTGACGCAAATATTAAACGTAGACCGGCAGATTGCGAACATTTACTATCATAGGATACGTTACGCGTATATATGTCATGAACTCTCATGACTAGAGATGAGTGGACTGATTCGGCACTAATCGAATTCAGTCTGAATTTCCCAAATGTTTCAGATTTGCTGAAATCCCTAACTTTTGGGGTTCGCAGTACACGAATCGGCAAAACGGCAGAAGAGGAGATGAAAAAAAAATCTGTACTTACCCTCCCCCGGTCTTTTGTAGCGACGTGTCCCTGCCAGCCCTCTGAGATGACGTTGTTTAGTCCCATGTGACCGCTGCGGGACGTAATCTCAGGAGGCTGGCAGGAACGCGTCGCTACATTAGACCAAGGGAGGGTAAGTATTGATTTTTTTTAAATTCGGGATGAAATCGGAAGTGCCCCGATTGTCCTGTCTGTCTCTCTGATATGTTCTTGGACTGTATCCAAATTGGGTATAGTCCTAGAAGACATCAGAGAGTCAGACAGGATAATCGGGGCATGCGCGTTTCGCAACATTTGCTCATCTTTACTCATGACCCTTCTCATGACATAAGTTAAATGGATACCATTACAATCTATGGGGGACAGATGCCATTATTAGGCATTTGTTGCAGGCGTCCGTAACCCATAGTCGATTATGGTTTCCGTTTAACGTATACGTCACGAAATTCTATTGAATTCACTGGGGTGCTTAAACCTGCAACAAAGTGGTGTGTATTGCGACATTTGTGGCGGAATCACAGTAATTCTGCCGCAAAAATCACAAATAATGAAAAAAAAAACAAAACCTTAAGTTATACTTACCCAGAGTTCCCTGCTTCTCCAGTCTGGCCTCCTGGGATGACGTTTTATCCCATGTGACCGCTGCAGCCAATCACAGGCTGCAGCGGTCACATGGCCTGCAACGTCATCCTAGGAGGCCAGACTACGCACAGAGAAGAGGGAGGGGGTAAGTATAAAAGTTTTTTGTAATTTCCGGCGCTGCTTTACACAGCGGAAAAACGCACCACACCGTGGTGCGATTTTTCTGACGTCTTTCCCTGCCGTGTACGCTGCGAAGTTTGATGCAGTGTATCCACCCAGAACATGCTGTGTGTGTGTGTGTTCCTATCCTAAAGGGGTTTTAATGTTTTATGATCGGTGGGTTCCCTCCCACCAACATCAGGACAGGCCTGTCTCTCCCCATTGAAGTGAGTGGGGCTGAGTTGCAATACCAGACATGACCCATAGACAAGAGTGGCGCTGTTTTTGGACAAATAAGCATGTCAGTTTTACGATTCTCAGACAACCCCTTAATAATGGGATTGCAACGTTGATCTTGGCAAATCATAGCGGGTAACCCTGCCGTTCTTCCTTTCCTCGTGATCACACTCCTGACGATACTTTTCTGTGTCTATATGTAGATATTCACTAATAAATGTGGGAAGCCGGGCTGTCGGCAGAAAGAGCTCATGAAAGTCATCTGTGAAGACTGCCGTGGAAACTTCTGCCTCAAGCATAGACATCCACTTGACCATGAATGCAAAGGCAAGAGCGCCCCCATCTCCTGGGCAGGGTGAGTCCTTACTGGCGTGAATGTGCAGTCACATGACAGGGAAGCAGCCATATGTCCACCCTTAAAGGGGTATATCCAAAAGATAGGCCATGAATGTTTGATCGGTGAGGTCTGACCCCACTGATTGGTAGACGGGGGTCCGGTGTGCCTCATTGCTGCTGTGAATCCTGGGCCTAAGTGAGAGCAGAAAGGCAACGATGGAGAGGGACGGAAAAAGCAAAATAAGCTTGTTGCTTGTCTTTCCTTCTCTCCCATACAGAATGGCCAGTCGTCTGCTCCCACTCCGGCTCAGCTTCATAACAACACATGGGATGTCCGTTCTCCTGATCGGTGGGGGTCTCCACAGTCGGACCCTTACTGACTAGACAGTTGTCATATCCTAAAAGTAAAATAACGACTTTGTTTTCCAGGCACGCTGCATTGCTCCGATCTCAGGCCTCCTCGTCCAAAGCCCCAGCTTCTTCTAGCCACACAGTAGCCAAGGCGGCACCACAACCTCAGCGCTGCCGGTACGGGGACAGCACTCTTTTATGTATTCTGCTACAGTTTACATTTTATTTTTTATGTCTTAAAGAAGCACTCCGGCAATTTAATTTTCTGTTGTATGAATAGTTACCGCCAACATTAGATGATCTGTGTGTGCGATCACGTCCTCTCCTGGTTTGTTCATCCTGTTTCAGCCCAATTGTAATCTGAGAAATCAATCACATGACTTCATTCTGACCGCCAACCAGGTCCACGGGTAAATAGTCAGGCCGGAGGTCACGCTACGTGCAGTACTTCTGCTGCACTACAATGTGACATAACTACAGTTATAGAGTCCAGCACGGAAAAGAGGGATGATGGGAATTGTAGTAGCAGCCTCACAGCATTAGGCGGCGTTGGCACGCTTACTAGACTTCATCCGCCGTGTACGCTGATGCAGGAGAATGATCCAAAATGGCGGACGGGCAAATAGTTTATAACGTTTTATTAGCATTTCGCAATGACTTTCAGATGTTTGTATGAGGGTAAAAAAAACTAATTGCCGGAGTGCTTCTTTTTAACCCCTTGACGCATTATCACGTACATGTACGTGGTAATCGTTAAATTGGAGTATGGAGCGTTCTCACGGACTGAGCGCACCTCATACACGGCGGGTGTCAGCTGTGTGTTACAGCTGACACCCGAGACGAATGGCCAGGAACAGTGATTGCGCTGTTCCTGACTGTTTAACCCCTCAAATGCTGCGGTCAATTGCGACCGCACATCTGAGGCTTTGGAAAGAGGGGGGCAGCCCCGCAACTAGATCGCAGGGTGCCGATGGTTGTCATGGCAGCCCAGGGGCCTAATGAAGGCCCCCGGGTCTGCCTTCACTCTGCCCTGTGGTAAAAATTACAAAACACTGCAATACATTCGTATTGTACCAGCGATCTAACGATCGCTGGCTCAAGTCCCCTAGGGGGGGGGGGGGGGCTAATAAACTGTGTAAAAAAAAGTTTAACAAAGTTATTTGTAGTGAAAAAAAATATGAAAAGTTCAAAAAAAAACCTTTTCCAATTTTTGGGACGCAGCCAATTTTTTCAAATCTGACGTCACTTTATGTGGTAATAACTCCGGAATGCTTTTACTACCTATCCAAGCGATTCTGAGATTGTTTTCTCGTGACATATTGTAGTGGAAATATGTGATCAATAAATTCAGTATTTTGTGAAAATCACCAAACTTTAGAGAAAATTTGCAAAAATTTGCATTTTTCTAAATTTAAATGTATCTGCTTGTAAGACAGGCAGTTATACCACACAAAATCGTTACTAATTAACATCCCCCATATGTCTACTTTAGATTGGCATCATTTTCTGAGCATCCTTTTATTTTTCTAGGACGTTACGAGGCTTATAAATTTAGCAGCAATTTCTCACATTTTCAAGAAAATTTCCAAAACCTATTTTTATAGGGACCAGTTCAGTTCTGAAGTGGCTTTGAGGGCCTTATATATTAGAAACCCCCATAAGTCACCCAATTTTAAAAAAACTGCACCCCTCAAAGTATTCGATACAGCATTTAGAAAGTTTCTTAACCCTTTAGGTGTTTCACAGGAATTAAAGCAAAGTAGAGGTGAAATTTATAAATTTCTTTTTTTTGTCGGAAAATCAATTTTTTTTCTGTAACTCAAAAGGTTTTACCAGAGAAACGCAACTCAATATTTATTGCCCAGGTCCTGCAGTTTTTATAAATATCCCACATGTGGCCCTAGTGCGCTACTGGACTGAAGCACCGGCCTCAGAAGCAAAGGAGCACCTGGTGGATTTTGGGGCCTCCTTTTTATTAGAATATATTTTAGGCACCATGTCAGGTTTGAAGAGGTCTTGTGGAGCCACAACAGTGGAAACACCCCCAAAAAAGACACCATTTGGCAAACTACACCCCTCAAGGAATTCATCAAGGGGTATAGTGAGCATTTTAACCCCACATGTTTTTTGCTGAATTTAGTGGAATTCGTCCGTAAAAATGAAAATCTACATTTTTTTCAATAAAACGTATGAATTTTTACAAGGAATAAAGAAGAAAAAGCACCCCAAGATTTGTAAAGCAATTTCTCCTGATTACGGAAATACCCCATATGTGGTAATAAACGTCTGTTTGGACACACAGCGGGGCTTAGAATGGAAGGAGCGCTATTTGGCTTTTGGAGCTCAAGTATGCTGGATTGGTTTTCGGGTGTCATGTCACATTTGCAAAGCCCCTGAGGGACCAAATCAGTGGACACCCCCCAGAAGTGACCCCATTTTGGAAACTATATCCCTAAAAAGAATTTGTCTAGGGGTATAGTGAGCATTTTGATCCCATAGGGTTTTTGCTGAATTTAGTGTAATTAGGCCGTGAAAACTTCTATTCTGTAAAAATATTTTGATTTTGTCGCCATATTCTAAGAGCCACAACTTTTCTATCAGGAAAGTAGTGTGAGGGCTTGTTTTCTGCGGAACAAACGGTAGTTTTTATCGGTACAATTTTTGGGTACATGCGACTTTTTGATCCCTATTTATGCAATTATTTGGGAGCTGAAGTGACTAAAAATAGCTATTCCGGTATAGTTTATTTTTAATATTTTTTTTATGGCGGTCACCGTGCGGGATAGATTGTTATATTTTTATAGTTCAGGCCGTTACGGACGTGGCGATACCAATTATGCATAGTTTATTTCTTTTTTTTCTAATAATACAGGACTTTATAAGGGAATTTTATTATTTTGACATTTTAGTTTTGTAAATTTTTTTTTTACTTTTTTTTTTTTTTTTGTCCCAATAGGGACCTTGAAGGTCTAATTGCACTGCCAGAAGCTGGGCGTTGTGTAGAGAAGTGGATGATACTTCTATACACAACGCCCAGCTAGTAAAAGTAGTAAACACACCCCGATGTACGCACATAATACACGCCCACTTGGACTTTTACTTTTCAACACGCCCACTTGTACTTTTGCAAGCCTCATTTGCATAAATACGAAAATGGTCATAACTTGGCCAAAAATGCTCGTTTTTTAAAAATAAAAACGTTACTCTTATCTACATTGCAGCGCCGATCTGCTGCAATAGCAGATAGGGGTTGCAAAATCTGGTGACAGAGCCTCTTTAAGTATTGCAGGGTATTAAACCTGTCAGTTTCACACTGACAGGAGGCATATTAGGTCCTGCCTCTGGCAGGATGTAATCGCCTTCAATAGATAGCAGACTGGAAGCCTTTGTTAGGCTTCCGGTTGCCATAGCAATCGCCCTCCCCCGCAACAATCGACTCCCGCAATCACGTAGTGGTGTGCCGATGTTGCTATAACAACTTAAATGCGGCGGTCACTAGTAGCAGGCTGTAATGGGAGATGCCGGGCTGCAGGGACCTCCTGTCCGCTCTGTTAGGAGCACACGTAGATTAACGGGCTGCAGGCACAAGGACCAGCTCTGCAGCCCGTCAATCTATGTGGGGTGGTCGGGAAGGGGTTAAAGTAATGTAAAAAATAAACAAAATTGCTATCTCTGCGTCCATAAAGTCCAAACTATTGCAATAGACCCCTATTTAACTCGCACGGTGAACGCCGTAAAAAAAACAGAAAATTAAAACTCCAAAATCGCTGTTTTTTGGTCACCTTAGCTCGCATAAAAATTTTTTTATAAAAAGTGATCAAAAAGTTGTATGTCCCAAAAAATGGTACGAATAAAAACCACAGCTCGTCCCGCAAAAAATAAGCCCTCACACCGCTCAATCTACGAAAAATTAAAAAGTTCTGGCTCTCAGAATGTGGAGACAAAACAATTTATTTATTTTTTTAACAAATAAGTTTTTTCTTTGTAAAATATAAAGAAACTTATATCAATTTGGTATCACGGTAACCGCATTGAGACACAGAATAAAGTTCAGTTGACGTATTTACCGCACGGTGAAAACCAAAAATCAATGAAGGAATCTGTTTTTTCCCATTTCAGCCCGTAAAGATTTTTTTTTATTCAGTTTCCCATTACATTATAAACCTTTCACCTCCCCATAGATGTGCAGCATGTAATGGGGGGGGGGGGGGCTGCACAAACCCTGGGGCACTTCCATTCTATTTGGCGCCCGATATTTAAATAATCCCCTGAACAGTCAACGGGGCGTGTAATTGGCAAGGGGGTGTGTAATATCACGGTGACACTGTCCAATCCGCTACGGACAGCGCCACAGCAGAAGTGGTTACAATTGTATCCAGTCTAGACAATGCTCTGCACATCAGCAGCAGCTCAGGTCTCTGGCAGTTTGCTACAATGTATCAGTCTGGAGTCCAGGCTGTTTAGCTCACAGAGCATTGTCTAGACTGGATACAATCCTGTCCATATACAATAAGAGATTTCATAGGAAACCCCCCATCTTCGCTTCTGATTTATAAATTCCGCTTGTTGCATTGGGAGATCCATCTTTGCATTAACTTGCTGATATTCTGTATTTTTCAGAGCAAGTGTTCCCAGTGCGCAGCCCCCTGCTGCAGCCGCCGCTCTACAGAACGGATTAGTAAGTATTCAGTGCGGCCCAAACCTCGTAACGTTTAGTCTAAACCTTTTTTCTGATGACTATATAGTGCACCAACCAGAATCCAGCAGCATAAATATACTTGGTAAGGCTACGGTATTCCAATACTTTAGAGCAGAGCACCTTTCCTCTGTTTCCTCCATACACACAAACACACCTGTAAAAATATTAGCTTCCTTTTGCCACCACTAGAGGGCGATCTGTAGACAGCTCCTATTCAAGTCACTAGGAGGCATAGATAACAGTATACATATCGCCCTCTAGTGGCAGCAACAGATGAGATTTTTACAGTGATGTGTGTGGGGGAAAGTAGGAGCAGAGCTCTTTAAGGCTATGTTCACACGGGGTATTTTGCCGAGTTTTTTGACGCGGAAACCGGGTCGCAAAACTCGGCAAAAACGGCCCGAGAACGCCTCCCATTGATTTCAATGGGAGGCGTCGGCGTATTTTTCCCGCGAGCAGTAAAACTGCCTCGCGGGAAAAAGAAGCGACATGCCCTATCTTCGGGCGCTTCTGCCTCTGACCTCCCATTGACTTCAATGGGAGGCAGGAGAAAGCGTATTTCTCGCTGTTTTATGCCCGCGGCGCTCAATGGCCGCGGGCGAAAAACGGCGCGAAAATCGGCGTGCAGGGAGAGGAATATCTGCCTCAAAGTTCCAAACGGAATTTTGAGGCAGATATTCCTCCTGCAAAATACTCCGTGTGAACATAGCCTTAAAAGGAAAGTAATTGAGAAATGAAAGTTTAAAAAGGTCGCAGTGTTCTGGTCTCGGCGTCTGGCTCGTGGGCGCTTGTTTAACCCCTTAGTGGCCTATGACAAAACAATTTTTTTTGTTTCTCCAACTCGAAGTTCAAAGAGCTATATCTTTTTTTCTTTTTCCACCGACATTGCTGTATAAAGACTTGTTTTTTGCAGGACAAGATGTATTTTTGAATGGCACCGTTTTTGGAGTAAATATACTTTATTGATTAACTTTTTTGGGGGGGGGGGGGTGGTAATGGAAAAAACCCTTAAATTTACGATTACGGGTTATGTCACAGCACCGCCTTTTCCCTGTTCTGTGGCATGAGTAATCTTAATTGCTGCCGTGAAAACACGTATTGGCGGTCATGAAGGGATTAAAGTAAAGTTCGACTTATTAATAGAGCAACACATTTCAGGTCCAAACTGGACCCTTACATAAGAAGTCCAGACGGTATGGAAAAACAGTATCCGCAGTAAGCGTCCTTTTACACTGGCCAATATGGGCCGTAACCGCGAGCGCTGATCAACAGGACCGCTCTCGTGGATGGGCGCTCGTTTGCTGCTTTCACAAGGAGCTGTGATCAGTAATGTATGGGGACGGGTGAACGTTACTGCGATCGCTCGTCCCCACATATTTTTATCATACACCTTACAGTAGAGTTGTGCACCACTCCAATGGGTGGGTTTAACTTATATATCATCTGTTTGTTTCATGCAAACGTTGATGTCTCTGCCTAAAGTAATATCACCTTAGAGGAGCGCCGCCGCCTTTTCTCTCTGCTTTATGGTTTCTTTAATAAAGAAGGGCATTGTATATAGTATATTGGGAAAATGCTCTAAATGGTTTATGTTGCGCCGGTGTGGCGGTGGCTGGTGCCCTTGCATCTCTGATTCCCGGCCGTTACAGACGGGTGTCAGCTGTATAAAACAGCCGCCACCCTCCGCTTATGGAGCGAGTTCAGCTCCTGAGCCTGTGACGCACATCCGCCGTACATGTGTGATCCTTCTCTGCTCCGTTTTGGCCTCTTTGTTCAGATAAGACCCTACGCTGTCACGGTATATAGATGACGGGAGTCTCTCTTCTTTCTCAGGCCTTTACTAAAAATAGTATTGGTGTAACCGTGCTGTTCGCTGCTCTTATTATAAAACTATATACAGGTGGATGTGGTGCTGGGGCAGTCACTATCTGGTGCAAAGAAAAAGTGGAGTAGTTGCTCATGGCTACCAATCGGGTTGCTGCTTTAATTTTTTTAAAAGGGCCTCTGAGAAAAAAAAAAAGGTGTCATCTGATTGGTTGCCAAGGGCAATGACTTTACCTTTTATTTTTTCGCCTGTTTTGATAAATCTCCCCTATTATGTCTTGTAATGCTGAATGTCTATTGGAACACGTTAATCAATAAAGAATCAATTTGGGCTTAACCACTTTTTGTGCTGTATTTGGTCCGTATTTAACTTCATTTCCTTCTCCTAGACAGAAGAAGAAGCTTTACAGCGAGCATTGGAAATGTCTCTTGCAGAATCCGCACAGAACGCAACTCCACAGCAGGGGTACAGTAATTAATAATGCTGGGAATTATTGTTAGAATTAGGAATATTTGCCCCTTTAATGGATCTGTTCGCCTTTTATCCATTTGAGGTCACTTTCCTGCAATGAACAACTCAAGGCTCTTCCCCTTAGTGATGCTCCTCCCCTCCGTCTATGTGCAGCGGTTACCTGATGATCTTATTTTTCTTCTTACTGGGGGATTTAATTGCTTGTTATATATATAATCGTTCTGTTCTTGCTGTAAGGAAATCTTCTCAACTGCTTATACGCAGCACCCGTTCTGAATAAGCAGACCTGCAGTGTAAATCATGGGGGACAAGCAGGAGCCTCGGGTGAGACAGGTGGTGTGTTTTAGGCTGGAGTCACTGATCATAGCTGCGCGCTAATGGAATAGAATTAGGTGCGGATTGCGGGGATTTGCTCGACATGGATTGTTCTGTAGCATGTGGCGTTCTGTCTATTAGCGCCTTTAGATGACTCTCGTCTTGTCTCTCAGCACTCAGGAAGAAGAGGATTTGGCTCTAGCCCAAGCGCTGTCAGCCAGCGAGGAGGAATACAGACGGCAGCAGGCAGTGAGTAGAAAGCGGCCAGGTTAACAATTACGGACGGCATTTTATGGACCGATCTATAATCTGCATGGCCCTAGACCATAGTGGGCGTTCCGCTGTTCAGTCCGGATTCCCGCCTGCCTCTTATACTTACGGAGAAATTTATATTAACGTGATGAACCACTATCTATTCAGGCTCTATTCACACTGCAATTGCCCATAGGGCCCCATTGCAAAAAACACAAACGCATACTGCACAGTAAAAATGTTTTTTTAACTGGATGTCTCTACATTGAATACATAGTTGACTTACAACATTTCATACAAGAAAAATAAAGGTGTGTAAATTCAGACCTCGCCAACGCATGCCAAAAGGAGACTTTTGGCATACATCGGGTCACTGGAGCCCTATGGATATTTATGTTCAGTGTATATACCAGGGGATATTTTTCCAGTTTGAATAGATCCGTAATCTGGGATATTTAAAGGGACACTATTATCAGAAAGTATCGATCTCTAAATCATTAAAATAAGAAAAAAAACAAACAGCTATTTTTGGCTTTTTTTAATTTTATTTTCGTCATGCCCATCCATGTTTAAGTTATATGTCAAATATTAAAGTTTTTACATCTATTCTACTGCCTGGGAAGAGCGTAGACGGCACGGCAAAGCGGAGCGAAGTGAAAATGCAGGGTTATCTGCGGAGGGTCGGCGATGTCACGGCCCATCATTAGTTTCAGGCACACTCTAAGGGTATGTTCACACGCTGTGTTTTCAGGCCTGAAAAAACGGCAGCTGAGGCCCTACAAACATCTGCCCATTGAATTCAAAGGGAAAAACAGCGTTCTGCTCAGACGAGGCGTTTATTTACGCCGCCATTTTAAAAAAAACGTCACGTAAAGAAAATGCCCCGTAAAAAAAAGGAGCACGTCACTTCTTGAGCAATTTTGGAGCTGCTTTTCATTGTGTCAATAGAATAACCGTTCCAAAAAAACGCTTGAAAAAACATTTTCCGCTTTAAAAACGGCTGGAAATCAGACGCCGTTTTCTCTGGAAACCACTCTGTCATTTTCAGCCGTTTTTGACTCTGCGTGTGAACATACCCTAAGGGTATGTGCACACACACTAATTACGTCCGTAATTGACGGACGTATTTCGGCCGCAAGTAGTGGACCGAACACAGTGCAGGGAGCCGGGCTCCTAGCATCATAGTCATGTACGATGCTAGGAGTCCCTGCCTCTCCGTGGAACTGCTGTCCTGTACTGAAAACATGATTACAGTACGGGACAGTTGTCCGGCAGCGAGGCAGGGACTCCTAGCATCGTACATAACTATCATGCTAGGAGCCCGGCTCCTTGCACTGTGTTCGGTCCGGTACTTGCGGCCGAAATACGTCCGTCAATTACGGACGTAATTAGTGGGTGTGCACATACCCTTATGGCTACATTACCACGGCGTGACAGATTTTACGCGTGTAAATCTGTCCGTGTGCGTTACGTTTTGCATCAGCGTGCTTTGCGCGTAGCACGTGTTTTTCAAGCACTTGCAAACACTTCTTTTTTTAAAAAAAAATTTTTTAATTGATGCGTAAAACACGGACAGCACACGGATGTGCATCCATGTGCTGTCCGTGTTTTTCATGCACCCGCTGATTTCAATGTGAAAACACACCAATATAGAACACGCAGTGAGTTTCACGCAACGGACACTCGCTGTGTGAAACTCACGCATGTGTGAGTGGCCCCAGTGAAATCAATGGGTCCGTGTTGCTGTGCGTTGTTTCAACCCACAGCACACGGGTGAGATTCGCGCTCGTGTGAATGGGCCCTTAGGCCGTGTTCACACATCTATGGCAAATCCATGGCAGAAATTTGCAGCTGGTGCCTGGATTTTTGGCCGCAGATTGGCCATCGGATCCGCACACAGGTTAACCCCGCTGTAATTCAGTGGCGCTTATCCGCGGCTTTTTAGTGTGAACTCTGCGGCAATAATGAGCAGATTTTAAAATTCCCCAGTCACATGCATTGCCAACAGAATCCACGCCTAAATCCTGACACAATCCTGAATGTGTGAACATGGCTTAATGCTGTGAAGAGAATAATCACAAAATAATGTAAAATACATCCGTATAAAATGAATGAAAAACTCGAAGGTGATGTCTGGATAAGAAAAAAACATTTTCAAATACCCTTTTATGGAATTCGGAATTCATAAAATGGGGGGGGGGTCCCAAATTTATAACCTACAATTAACCGGAGTGGAGAGAGGCTACAAAGAGCGTCTCTCATTTTGGAGGACCTGTTCTGTCCTGCATAAACAACCTATTGATTTCAATGTGAACAGTGTAATGATTCATTTCCCCTGTGGTGGCGCTGTAGGGGAATTGAACACTTGCTGTCAGGTTCCTCTGCAGATTACAACTGATCGCTGACAGTCCCAGCAGCGGGACTCTCTGTGATTAGCTTGTTTTTTAGGGGTTCTTTTAACCGAACGGCATTGTCCAAAGTGCAGAACTCCTTTAATTCTTAAAAAATAGTGGTAGTGTCCTTTTAACCATCATGTCTGCCGCATACATCATCGCAATGGCTTGCTCAAATTTAATATAAGGTGTATATAATTTAAAGCTTCACAATGTACAAGGTACCGATAGACCAACGCTTCTCCGTAAAGAAAAAAAAATTCCTAATATGTTTTTCTTCACCCTGTGACCGACACACTTAGGATTTTACATGCCTCGTAGCGCACGCAGGTAAGTGGATGATATAGAAGTGGTGCTATGGCGTGTTGGCCTATTGTACCTTGTGTGTTACATATTGATATGTGCTCGGACTTATTACACTCCGTTTCCTTGTTCTGAATAAACCTGTAATATCTGAATTCAGGGACAGGGGACTCGCAACGCCAAACAGAACACCTGCAATATGTGCTAGAGCCACGCGGACCACCCACCACGACTTCGCACAGATACATGGACTACGAGAAGAATCGTGACCCAATCAAAGCGTCAGCGCCATCAGCGCCTCTCCAGGACGGCAGGGATGGGCCGGGTCTTGCATGCTTCGATTTCTTTGCTTTAGGCATCACTTTAAGTGGATTTTTGACCTTCACATGTGGACACAAGATTATTGAGGACTACATGGGACACTCTGCCCGGCAGGCCAAATGCCGCCCTCGTTTTGTCGCCTCAGGTTCGTCATTAGCTGCACACTCCTGTTTGGGTGACAATCTATTTAAAGGTATTTGGCCTGTGAATTGTAACCACGATGTTGGAAATATCAGTATAGATGTGGAATATTTTACTGCCGGTTCAGTTTTTATTATAGTACTTAACAAAACGAATGCCATGGAAAAGTTAAAGACTTAGCAACCAATAAAGAAAGGCCTTACATGAATGAAAGCTGCAGTCTGATTGGCTGACGTGGGCAAGTCCTTGACTTTTCCTTTGCACTAGTTCTCATAACTCCCAACAGGGGGCAACAATGAGCACAGGTGAAAGCTCCTCCCTGGGTAAAGAGAAGATGAGATTGGTGCTTCATCCTGAGGCATGATGGGACACGTAGGGCAAGTTTAGATGCAACGTAACTTTTCCACTGCAGATGTATCAAATCCCGCACACGTTGCATTTAGCGTTTGCAGCAGATTTTACCTTTTGCATTGCAGGAGGTCTTTAAACTTTCAGTTCAGTTTCTTTAACTCCAAAGATTATATATATATATTTATAGACCTGCCTTTTAATTCTGTTTGTCTTGCTCACACTAAGGCCTCATGCACACGACCATCATTTTTATCCAAAATTACGGATCCGTTTATATCGGCCACGGACACCTTCCGGTATATTTACGGGTGTGCGTCTGGGCCGTAGAAATGACTGGCAAAAAATCGGATGTCCTATTCTTCACATTTACGGACCGTGCTCCTATACTTACTACTGTGAGCACGGTCCGCACATGCAGGTGATACTCCGCTGCCCGTCCGTGCAGTATTGTACTGTGAGCACGGTCGTGTGCATGAGGCCTTACATTTTTCCATTCCTGGTGTTTAAAGGAACACTCCAAGCAAAACTGATACACTGCTCTGCCTAGTATAGAGCCCAGGGTGGGTGGAGCATGACACAGGGATTCTCATTGGTCTTCTTTGAATTCCTGTGTCATGCTCCGCCCCCTCCGGCCCTGCACGAAGCAGAATCCGGTGTATCGGTTTTGCTCATAGTGCGCTCCTTTAAGAAAACGCTAGTCAGATGCTTATTATAGATAGATGTTTGCTGCTGCAGCCTGATAACTACAAGTCTCAACATGCCGCACATTGACAGGTGATCCTGGGAGCTGTAGTTGAACAGATTACCTGGTTTCTGCTGCGTGTAGAAGAAATCTACCTGGTGCTTAGATTTTCAGAAAGACCTTAGATGCTTTATATCTTATATTGCAGACAAGATGGGGGAGGGGTAAAATTAAAGGGGTTGTCCAGTCTTCTATAAATAAATAGTAATTGCTTAAACAACTTTCTAATATACGTTGTGTTTTAATTCCTCACTATTTCAAAGATCTTGGCTTGCTATCAGTGAATGGAAATGTGTTTACATTCATAGTATGGGCTCCCATCCTGGCATAGTTCTGCTTACACAGCTCCAGTTTGTTACAATGTATCCAGACTAGACAATCCTCTGAGCACAATACAGCAGCACAATTCTCTTTCCTGTCGTGGACTCCAATCTGATACGCTTACCTAAACTGATACATTGTAACAAACTAGCTGTGTAGGTATAAGTCAGGACATAGTTCATTTTAGGGTATATTCACCTGTTGTGTTTTTTTACCGCTGCAAAAATCATAACATGACCGTGACGTGTGAATAAACCCTTACTGACAGCAAGCAGAGATCTTTACGACTTTTAAAACGGCAATCATATTAGAAAGTTGCAGGACTTTTATTGCACAATGATTTATTTGCTTAAAACTGGATGATGCCATGAAATACGGAGGTGACACGTGTAGTAAAGTTTATTCCAATGTCCAGCTGATTGTAAAACCACTTTCACATACCGGTCCCTTCGGGGGGGCTTTTATTTGGTTCTGTTCCCCTTTGAACATTGTGTCACTTTCATCTAGATGTGACCTACATATAATGTTGAGAAATTGCAAAGACTTAACGTTTTCTTTGTACTAATTTGGCGACTTCTTCTGATTTTTTTTTTTAGCTCTGACTTCACATCTCTCAGCAGCTCCTGCTGGTTCAGTGTCTGTACAGAACATGTTTATGTGTTTTGCATGATGGGAGATGTAGTGATTACCAGACGCTGTACAGTAGCTTTATATAGGAAAAAAACCAAAACGGTGCATTGGTGGCATTGCATTATGGGATATTTAAGTTGCTAGATGTGTCCAAGCTTTGAGTGTGAACGCCTATAAGACATCATTATATCCGAGTGTGAATGATACAATTATATTTACAGGTGAAACTACGCTTTAATTCATGCAAATATAATGGCAAAACATAACATAAGAAAAACTCCGGCAGTGGGATGCAATTTTACCCTTAACCGATCTCCAATTATATTGTTGCCCTATGATTAGACAGTATGGAGTAAGATATGCTCCCCCTAGTGGGTGCTTCAGGCTGATGGAATTTTATCATTTATTTCAGGCTATACAGTGAATTTTGAACTTGGATCAGAACGCAAAACAGCGCCACACCTGTCCACAGGTTATGTGTGGTATTGCAGGTCAGCGTCATTGATGGCGTTGAGTTGCAATACCAGACACGACCCGTGTAAAGGTGTGGCGCTGTTGTGTTTTTGTTTTTTTTTAAAGAAAGTCATGTTATTCTAATCCCGGACAAACCCTGTAAGGCCTAGTTCTGTTTTCTATACTATGTCTCCCTCTCAGTACACGGATCGCACATTACTTACAATCTTTTTCCTCCACTTTTCTGGCCCATATTCTGAAGTTGGGTGATTTTGTGTGTAATTGTCTTGTCTGAGTGGGAGGGACATCAAACAGGTCTGTGTAGCGTAAGGAGGCACTACTATGTACAGCACAAAAAACTTCCTGTGTGGCCGTATGTACTGAAATAGTAGTCACTTAGGCAGGCAGTTAAGCGGTTGCTAGGCAGCCAAAACTAAAACACTGTACAGAAGGCGGCATGCTGGGAATTGTAGTCTCAGTAGGGGCCACAGTTTGGATCCCACCTTCATAAGCACTAATCATAGACTGTACTAATGTAATCACTAATTTGCTGTAAGACTCGCACTGCTCTACCTGTAACTATATATTAATCAAGTCCATATTTAAAGCTTTGATTACTTTATATCTGAATTGTATATCACAGGAGGGACATCTTATTAAAGTTATCTAATAGAGAAACAGGCCTTGTTACCCATAGCAACCAATCAGAGCTCCGCTTTCATTTCATAAACTGCTCTGGGAAAATGAAAGCTGCACTGTGATTGGTCGCTATGGGCAACAAGGCCAGTTTTATCGTTAGACATTTTGGTAAATGAGGCCCATTGTCTTCTACTGCCTATAATATAGTTCTATGTCTTTTTACAACGGTTTTATCTAGAAACATTAATGATCGTATGGGGTGAACCATTATATTGGGTGAACGTGTGTTATATATCCCTTCATTTAATATGACTTCTACATTACCTGAGAGTTTCTACATTCAAAATTTTGGTGGCCTTTAATGTACAGCCGCTCACAGACATTAGATGAGTGTCCCCCCCATATTGGCAGAACTGGGCAACGTTCTAGGGGGTCCACCATTTTTTTTTTTGTGGTGATATTGGTTTTATTTTATTTCTTCTGACTGGATACTGTACATAACAGAGGTCAGCCACCTGCTTATGTCTATAGCAACCGAAATAGGGTTTTCACCAAAATAAATTTTTTACAAAAATCTGATTAATAGAGCTATGAAAGATGAAGTGTAGTCTAAGTACCAAACGTCTTTAGGCCTAGTTCACACGGAGTATCTTGACCTACCTGCACTTTCTTGCCACCGTTTTTGCAGCGTTTTTGTGGCCGTGGCCATTGAGCACCGAGGGGAAAAAACACAGCGAAAAATACTTTCTCTGCCTTCTATTGATTTTAATGGGAGGTCAGAGGCAGAACCGCGGCAAGCAAGAGCATGCTGCTTTTTTCCCCCCTGTGAGCGGCTAAAAGCGCCAGTTTCGACTGGTTTAAGGCGCTGATCCCGACGCAGTTTCCGCATTAAAATCGGCGCCAAAAAACTCATTGTGAACTGGGCCTTACTCTTTCTCTGCCCTCTTTTCAGTACCAGCTGGGCCCCGAGCTGAAGACGTGAGCAATTTGAGAGGACTGGTTGCTAGGGACAAGCTGCCTGACAACCACGACTGCAATTGTTAGCTAGTGTATTCCATAGCAACCGAAATGTCTCCTATGAATTGGCTGTTCAACGCAACGTGGGACGGTCACTCAGCTGCCGGCAGAGGAGGAGATAAGCGGCTTGTCGGCAGCCACCATGTTATTCTCCATCTCATCCTGCACTATTAATTAGATTTTTATAAAAACGTGTAGAACCTCTGGGAAGCATCAGAGGCACGACACAGAATATAGGATAGAAGTTTTATTTTTAATCTGGACATTTTGTACTCTGAATATTACACTGAGAGACCACAACGTAGGTCACCTGAAGTCTCTTTTCCTCAGGTTCTGTAAGTGCCGAGTTTTATTGATACTGTGACAATTTGTAATGTTTGGGGGGGGGGGGGGACACTTTCTGGCACAGAAGGCGGCTCTTCCAGTTATTATTTTAATTTATAAACCAAATAAATAATGAATGTAGGTTCATGTAAATCTCTGCGTCTTTTTTGTTACGGTTCATTGATATTGAATTAAGTGGACGTGATGGCGTCCAGCAGATGAGAGAAGTTGTCTGAGGTGCGATATGTGGCCCTTCAGATGGGGCAGTTATGGAGTCTCATTTGCAAGGTGGGGTAAGTATAGTTTACAAAAAAACAAAAGCTGGAGTGTCTTTAGTCCATAGGAAGTGTTACGTATGGAGAAAGCTCAGCTTACATTGGGTTTTCTTGAACGCACCCGCCGCCTTTTCTGGAATATTCTTACACCTCTACCCTTGTGTGCCTATGAATCAATATCTTACGCAAACAAGGAGTGACAAGCTGTCTGTAATGCTTCAAGCAGATGGTGTGAAAGAAAAGGAGGAGGAGTTAGCAGGCTTGTAGAAACGGTGACCGGTGACCGGGCTGCAGCTCCACTGTATCTGTATATGGCAGCCAATGATAACCGCTTTCTGTAAGTGAATTAGAAAGGAGAGATCTGCAGCACAAATGCCTGGGCTCTTAATGGGGTTCGCCACTTTATAGAAAAACTTTAGTTGTGATGTTACAACTACAATTATCTTGATTATCATACCGCTGCTGTGCAAATAAAGTCCCACAAATGCCCGTGTTTGTGCTGTGTAAACAATGGATGGCGGCGGTCTCTGCGGCCCTGGGATGTAAGATGGCAGCGGTCACATGGATAAATCACATGACTGCTTCCTCAGTGGTCACGGACTGCCACCACTTCTGAGCAGGTGCTGAACGTCAGCCGTACACGTCTAGCGCATGCGCCGATACAGAAGATGCTGAGTGCCTTCAGCTGCTGTTCAGCGTCTACGCAATTGTGGGGGCAGCCGAGGATGGCATACGGTGGATGAATCACATGACCACTGCCATCTTACGTCATATGGAAGCGGAGACCACCGCCGTCCATTGTTTACACATCACAGGGCGTCCGGAGGTCTTTATTTGCACAACGGAGATATGACATCAAGATGATTGTACTTGAAACATCACAACTTAACCCTTTGTTGCCTTTAATGTTTCTCTATAAAGTGGCCAACTATGGATGTGTCATAAGTGTGTGATATGGGAATAGTGTGAAATAATTGTGAAAAATATACAAACATATTTTTCCATGATTTTCTCCCGTTATGTAACCAAACATAAGAAGGTGCATAAGGTTATTTCGGCAATCACAAAATAGAACTTAGGACTAGAACATTGTTTCGTTTCCAATTAAGAGAAGATTTTTTGAGTGAAGATTAGAGAAAACAGGCCAAGAAATCTAAAGATCGGGCACTACGACTTTTATCTGATGCTCTGAAAAAAACGGCAACTCTCTTTGTAGAAGAGTTTGGAAACGAGAAGATAAAGCAGCATTATCCACTAATCACTACAGATCTGATCCGGGAGCTAGAGAAAGTGACGGTTCCAAAAACTAAAAGCTCTAAAAAAGATGTTCTAGCCTCTGTATCCGGCAGCTGTGAGGATAGAATCATCGATGTGCAGCATTTTTCTGGAAATTTGATCCAAATTCTAGATCATGACAGAACAATTACCCATGAGGTTTTCCGTTTTTTTTTTTCAGCTTTCCTCCTGACTACCCTGTAAGTCAATGTCCGACCAATTAAAGAGCCTTGAAACATAACTAGGGATGTCAGTCAAACCAGGGCCACCCATCTGCAGACAACACTGTTTGGGAGTTCTTGCTCCTCATCAGTACAGAGAAGGGTACTGGTTGGCTGAGTGAAATGCCTTAGACACAACTTTGGGAACATACTGGATCTCATCCAGCTATTGTAGGTAGTCTTACAGCCTGTACCTTTCCAGAGCCTGTATGATTCCCTACACCGGTTGGATCTCCACAAGAAAAACCACTACCTTCCCGGAGCTGTGTCTATGGTATGATCGGTGCGAGTGAAAGACTCAATGTGGTCCAATAACTGTTACATTTTTTTTTACATGTAATTCAGTATTCGGGTATGTTCACACGCCGTGTTTTCAGATGTAATTCGAGCGTTTTACGCCTTGAATTACGCCTGAAAAAACGGCTCCATTATGCCTACAAACATCTGCCCATTGCTTTCAATGGGTTTTACGATGTTCTGTTCCCACAATGTGTAATTTTACACGTCGCTGTCAAAATACGGCGCGTAAAAAGACGCCCGTGAAAAAGAAGTGCATGTCACTTCTTGGGACGTTTTTGGAGCCGTTTTTCTTTGTCTCCATTGAAAAACAGCTCCAATAACGGCCGTAAAATACGCAGCGAAAAACGTGAGCACTTGCAAAAACTTCTGAAAAATCAAGAGCTGTTTTCGCCTGAAAACAGCTCTGTATTTTCAGACGTTTTTGGTCACTGTGTGTGAACATACCCTTCCTTCTCAATATTGTGTTCGAGACACTTTTAGGGTGTGTGCACACACACTAATTACGTCCGTAATTGACGGACGTATTTCGGCCGCAAGTACTGGACCGAACACAGTGCAGGGAGCCGGGCTCCTAGCATCATACTTATGTACGACGCTAGGAGTCCCTGCCTCTCCGTGGAACTACTGTCCCGTACTGAAAACATGATTACAGTATGGGACAGTTGTCCTGCAGCGAGGCAGGGACTCCTAGCGTCGTACATAAGTATGATGCTAGGAGCCCGGCTCCCTGCACTGTGTTCGGTCCGGTACTTGCGGCCGAAATACGTCCGTCAATTACGGACGTAATTAGTGTGTGTACACATGCCCTTATTAAGTCACACAGTTAAAAAAATACACAAAACGGTATTCCAATGGACTAATTATTCAGTGGACTAACCATATGTGTTACTAACGGGAAGTTTTTTCTTTGTGTGTGAATGTTTTTTCACTGTGTGACGTCTATTGGGTTGGCCCATAACAAAGATAAAAATAAGGCCCCTTTCAGGAGCTGCTTGACACCAGTACACAACTGGAGCCGCCATTTAATTTTCATGACTTGTGCTCATTTTCCACTGTGTTGTTTGCTAACACTGCAGTCCTGATGGAGACCACATCCCTTTTTGCCAACCTGACCAAACCTCTAAACTACCTATATGATCAGTGCCCTAATAATAATATATTTTTGAATAACCGTGCCATTAGATGCCCAGATAGCAGTGCTCAGGTCCCGAGTTTTAAGCCAAGCATCAGAGACTGGTAGTAAGACCCTGCTGTGCATCATCTTGAGGTGGTGGGAGCGTCTAGATGGGGGAGATCCTCATGATATTTGGTCCACCTTATGTTAATCACACATGTAATGTATACAAATATTTCCACTACTGTACCTCTCTTATTTTCCCCATTCTGTATTAATATCAGGATCTACCTCTACTATGGATAGCACCAGGACTCCCCTGCATTGCTTCACTGAGACCTAAACACCATCCATCATAGCAAAATAAATTCCACGAGATTCCCATTTGATCACTATTTGCACACTTCTACCACAGACCTCAGAGTCATATTTATGTTGATGGATCATCATTTACAACTTTATCAAATGTTTTTCAGGTTCTTTTTTATTGGGTGCAGTGAATATTCTTCCTGGAAACCATCAACAAGCTTCTGTTGACAGATCCAATATTCATATTTTGAATTTATATGTACAGCATAATGGTCTCCCGATATCAGTAGGCTGGTCTGATTTGCATTTTAATACCCTTATGCAGCCCAATTCTTTAACACATGAATACCCAATAAACCTATAAGACTGAATTAGGACGGCGTATCTTGAAAGACTGAAAACTTGCCCCACAACCGGTCTGGTTCTCACTAAAGTGAAGTGCGGAGTCTCAGAGATTCTCCTGTTCTTCACCAAGGACCCCCATTAAGAGGTTTGGACATAACTGGTCAGATTCTCGGGTTGCAGTCCTCAAAATAGTCACTCGTTGGCAGTGAGTCGCGTCAGTGATGAGATACAGAAGGGTAGTCAGGCGGCAGCCAAGGGTCAGACCCTGAAGGTCAGCAAGGGTCGAGTCTGGCTTGTGATCTGGGGTATGAATATCTGGCTCTAAATTATGGGCACTGGAGTCTGAACTGTTGGGTCTGAGGTCTGAATTATGGCAATCACTCTCTCGCTCCGGTCATTTTCACCTCAAAAACATCTCCAGAATCCGCCCTTTTCTTACTGTGGAAACCGCCAAAACTCTCATTGTTGCTCTGATTCACTCTCGTCTTGATTACTGTAACTCATTACTAGTCGGTCTTCCCCTCACTAAAGTCTCTCCTCTCCAATCTGTCCTGAATGCAGCAGCCAGGCTCATCTTTATGACCAACCGCTACACCAACGCCTCTAATCTGTGCCAGTCACTGCACCAACGCCTCTACCCTGTGCCAGTCACTGCACCAACGCCTCTACCCTGTGCCAGTCACTGCACCAACGCCTCTACCCTGTGCCAGTCACTGCACTAAACCGCTACACCAACACCTCTACCCTGTGCCAGTCACTGCACTAAACCGCTACACCAACGCCTCTACCCTGTGCCAGTCACTGCACCAACGCCTCTACCTTGTGCCAGTCACTGCACCAAACCGCTACACCAACACCTCTACCCTGTGCCAGTCACTACACTAAACCGCTACACCAACGCCTCTACCATGTGCCAGTCACTACACTAAACCGCTACACCAACGCCTCTACCCTGTGCCAGTCACTACTCTGGACTGCTACACCAACACCTCTAATCTGTGCCAGTCACTGCACTGGTTGCCCATCCCCTTCAGAATAAAATTCAAACTTATTACTCTCACCCACGACGCTCTCCACCCTACTCGCGTTCTGCGTTCTGCCAACGACCTTAGATTAAAATCCTCCATAATCCGAACCTCCCATTCCCGTCCCCAGGATTTTTCTCGTGCTGCACCGTCCTCTGGAATGTGCTACCCCAGACAATCAGATTAATTCCCAATATCCACAGTTTTAAACGTGCCCTGAAAACACATCTATTTAGACAGGCCTGTAACATTCCCTAATCTGACTCCTTTCCATGGCCCTCCATTTATATTAATCATCAGAATAAGATTCCCTCACACTCCTTCTCTTCATGTCCGTCATACACGGATACTGGCTGGTGACCGGCTCATGCAGCTTTATGTTACCACCGCATGTGTATAAAAATGGCCGGACCATTGTACATAACAAACACTGTTACACTTTGTGTTTCCTTTATGTCACGGACCGAACACGCTCGTGTGTGAGGCTCCTAGTGTGAGGGTGCATGGAAAGACTTGCTGTAGGCTACAATCATAGCTTCTGTTTACAATGGAAGCCATTACGCGGTGCAGGATCCGTTGTGCAGCAGCTTATACTGCGCTATTCTTGCTGTCAAATGAGACAGAAACCCCGACGGAAAGCCCAAATGCATATGTGAATATATCCTAACACGTAACTGGAGGATAAGCAGAACCTGGGGTATCTGGCAGCTGCTAATCCTTGTCCCTTTAATAAAAAATTCCCTCTCAACTTCCGTGTTTTTTTTCTAGAAGGTCAAGAATAAGGATCTCTAATCCTCAGGCGTCATTCAGACGGCCGCTTTTTACCGTGTGACCACTTGAACCCCCCCCCCTCCCCCCCGGCCGTTCAAGTGAACTGAACTTAGATCACTAATTGTGGTGAGTGCCAGCGGGTGTAGTCGTGTGATATGCGGGTATTACAGGGAGGACATTACTATGCGGGGTCTGGGCCGCGGGTGGGAGGTTATAATAGACCAGTAACATGTCCTTTATATGGGGTACATGTTGTGTGGCTGCAATAAACGGAAAAAAAAATAAAAATTTACTGCAGCGTTGCAAAACGTGAAATTTTGCTCTGTGCATCGAAGCCCAAAACACGCCGTGTGGCCGTAAAAGGGTTAAGCTGCGCCTATTTTGCTGAATTGCAACTTCATTTCACGGAAAGGATTATAACCAACAAAACCTGTGTACTTTGAGATATCAGGTTATGAAATAAGACTGCAATAGAAAGTGAAAACAGCGCCGGGACTTTCTGCTCCCTTATCTGCGCAAAATATAAAGAAGACGGCATGAGACGAGATTGTACGGAAAGGGAAGAGCCACCTGTAGAGAGGACAATGTTCTCGAAACTTTGGGGATTTCTTTGGATGAGTGCGGATGAAAAAAGTAAAACCAGTGAAGATAATAAAGAAGTGACCAAGAAAATTCCATGTTTGCTGAGTGAAAATGAGAGAAAACAGGCGAATGAAGCTAAAGAACGGACCCGACGACTCTTATCTGATGCCCTGAAGAAAAAGGAAAGCCTCCTGGTGGAAGATCCCAAGGAGTCTGGAGACCAGAAAATGAAGTCTTATCATTGGCCATTAATCACTTCTGATCTGGTGAAGGAGCTGATCCGGGAACTACAGAAAGTGACGTTTGCAAAGAATAAAAGTCCTGAAGAAGATATTGGAGTCAATGCCTATGTATACCCCGGCTCTGAGGATAGAACCATCTATCTATGTGCACTATTTTTGAAAATGGATCCAGAATCGAGATCCCAACAAAGAACAATTATCCATGAGGTTTCCCATTTTCTTGGATATGGTCATACGGTCCAGGAGAACAGTGACAGAGTACAGAAGTCACCACAGTCTATGTTATGTCCCCTGACTTGTTACTCAGTAGCTTCGGCCCTTACAACATTCATGGACCACCCTGGAACCTACAGAAATGGCTCCTACTCCTGCTGTGGTGAGACCTCCAGGGACACCGTGTGCGAGAAATCCCGGATAGGAAACAATTTGCGGTAGGTGCAATATAAAGAATGTCTAGTGAATTACTGTCCTATTAATAATTACCGTCCTATTAATTATTGCTAATATAATATGGCGCAGCTTCCAAAAATATCTGATTCTATATTTCCTAGCTTGAGACCGAGTATTCCTCGAAGCCTCGATGTCTTCCCTCAGTAGTAACATGTCCTGTAGTATTGACAATTAACTACAGATTTTTCTGCAAGTTTACCATAGATGAAAAAAAAAAAGTTATGGAATAGTATAATAAAGAACTAATTTAAAGTAAAACATTTTCTTCTGTACTGGCCACTGCAGTGTTGCCCCTGTGGTTTACAATGCTGAGCAGCTGGATGTGAGTAGGACGGCCGCGTGAGTGACAGCAAATATGCCACAGTCCTGTGTTGGGAGATCTCTGCATAGAGCCGCCAGCACTGTAAATAAGTAGGGCAGTTAGTTTGCCCCTAAGGCTGGGTTCACACTACCATGTTACGTCCGTAATGGACGGAACCTATTTCGGCTGAAAGTCCCGGACCGAACACACTGCAGGGAGCCGGGCTCCTAGCATCATAGTAATGTACGATGCTAGGAGTCCCTGCCCCTCCGTGGAACTACTGTCCCATACTGAAAACATGATTACAATACGGGACAGTTGTCCTACAGCGAGGCAGGGACTCCTAGCATCGTACATAACTACTTTCCAGCCGAAATACGTTCCGTCCATTACGGACGTAACATGGTCGTGTGAACCCAGCCTAACAATGCAAAATGTTGCCTCCCCATGAGGATGAATGGGCAATGGTAATTAAGAGGTTAATGGTAACAACTCTGGTATTCTAGGGTAGTGAAGTGGTATTGCCAGCTGGAGGTTTAGGATCATGGAAACTCAGCTTCCCTGGTGGTCGAAGGTGGTGGAAAAGTTCATGCCAACTTCTCTTGTGCTATCAGGTAATACCAACATCCCTAGTGGTCCAAGGTAGTATAGGGGTTAAAAGTAGTAAAGGGCCAACATACTTGCCAACCTAGGGCAGCGAAGTGGTTATGTTGGCATCGATGCCAGTGAAGGTGTTAGTGTCTATATCCTGGTTGGATTAATTTCTTCCATAGGTGAAGTAATGCATTGAAAAACCTGTCTGGAGGGCCCACATAGAGAGCGTGAAGCGAAAAGGAATAGAGGAGACAGCTGGCATCAGAGTGGTAGCTTGGCTTTCCTTCACCCCTGGCAAAGATTCAGTTTTCTGTCCTAGACCTATATCTAAATACCTTGGCCAATGGAAATTTGCAGGCACTCCCCCGGCACCCGGGACACATGCTCCTGTAGCACTCCCCTAGCCACACTCCTGTCTGGAACTACGTGTTTCTATGTGTGACCCTGTGACTAAATTATATCTCCATAGCTGCTAATCATGGCTGCTGTAATTTAGCTACTTCCTAGATTCAGATAAAAAAAGGAAGAGGTTAAGAGAATAACTGTTTGACATGTGGAGAACAACACGGCACACAGTGATAGAACAAGACACGTTCTCACCTCAGATAAATGAATAATTAAAATTAAAATTTTTTCTTTTTTATGTATCAGGTGGATGTGCAATGTGGATCTGTGGAGACAAATATTGCTGGAGCAGAGAGTTACTGCAGGTGCTACTTCTTGTGAAGATACAGATCCCTATGGAGAAGAAACGGATACTTCTGGTGTAGAGACAGACACTTCTGTTCTAGATACAGATAAATCTGATGAAGAGATAGATACTGCTGCAGGGAAGACAGATACTGCTATACATCTGGTGAAGAGACGAATACCTCTGGGGAAGACACAGACCAATTTGTTAACAACACTGGCCGATATGAGGAAGACACAGGCCGATATGGCGAAGACACTGGCCGATATGGCGAAGATAAAAGGTGATATGGTGCAGTCAAAGACCAATTTGTTGAAGAAGCAGACCAATTTGTTGAAGAAGCAGACCAATTTGTTGAAGAAGCAGACCAATCTGTTGAAGAAGCAGACCAATCTGTTAAAGACGCAGGATGATGTGTTGTAAACACAGACCGATGGGATGGAGACATAGACTGATATAGTGCAAACACAGGATGATGTTTTAGACCTAGTACGGGTATAGGAAAATTTAAGTGCTGAGAAAAACTTTACTCGAGTTTTAGTGAAATTCCAAAAAGTAATAAAAATATATTTCAGATTAAACGGTTCACTGCCTGATAGTGCCAGAAAATGAGGTTGAAATCAAGAGTAACTGCCCGCAGCTGTCAGATTTTTGGTCTGAGGTGTGGGGCATTTCTTCCAAATTCACGAACTTCCCCCTTCCGCGTTCTCCGGCTCTGTTCCTGCTCCATTTGTGCGACGTCACCTTATCTACTTACCGACGCTCGGTGGTTCGCCATCTGGTGAATGCAGCTAGGACGTGTGTTCCCGTGTTGTGGAGACAAACCTGTCCGCCAACTGTGGGCATGTGGTTCGGCAAGATCCAGGAGATCATGAGAATGGAGGACCTCACGGCATCAATGAGAGGGGCCCATGCTAAATTTCTCAAAACATGGCGTGAGTGGATTCGTTTTCAATCGTCAGTGGAGTATAATTCCTAGATTTAAATGTGGGAGGTCAGTTTTCTTCTTTCTTCTTTATGCTCAATTTTTTTTCCTGCTTTTCTATACTTCTACTTTGTTCTCACTTGGGTTTTTATGCATGATTGCTGGTTCAGGATGAATAAATTATCTGACCTGTCAAGAGTGATGCAGCAGAATGTCATGGTTTTGTATGGTGTCTCTGGCATATATTGTAATTATAAATGCTGGCCTGTGAGCCGATGTCAGTGCTGTTTATGTCTGCACTTTCTTTTTGGTGTTTGAAAAATGTCAAATAAAAGAATTTATAAAAAAATAAAAATAAATCAAGACTACATCAATATCTATACTGTATATTGGAAGTCCACCGTCCAGCAGCACCAGCTAAAATTATGGGTGGGTGCACACCCTGGGAGCCCGATCACGGCTCCAAACCTCCAATAGTTGTCCAATAATAGGCAGCACTCCAGGTCAAAGATAGCTTTTAATAGCCTTTGTGCAACGTTTCGGCTCTACATATGGAGCCTTTTTCAAACATGCTTGAAAAAGGCTCCATATGTAGAGCCGAAACATTGCACAAGGGCTATTAAAAGGTATCTTTTTTCACTTTGACCTGGAGTGCTGCCTATTATTGGACAACTATACCGTACATGCGATGGATGAACATTTACACATTGAAATGATCAATTCAATCCACTTATCAATTTTTTTTATTGTGTACAGTACATGAAAAAAACCCTCTTTCTACCTGGAAACCATCAACAAGCTGCTGTTGACTGACTTGTGTATCTATATTTAGCGCATTATGTTGTCCTGCTGTGATGGGGCAGGGGGTTTGCTTGCTCTTTATCACCGCATACATTCCGGCTCACAACGCATGAATACCCAATACAATAATAAGAGGGCTTGGATGTTTAAAGGCTACGTGAACCTTGGAACACTTTTTTAAATAATACAATGTATATTGTAATGTATAAATATAATATAATGGTATTTTAATCAACTTTTTAATTGTTTTTTATTAAAAAGAAATTTACCTTTTGAGATATAGTTTCTATGTTTCCTGGATACATAGAAGCTGTATCTTGCACTCAAACCCGAATTCGTCAGGTCAGCAAGACTGATGGGTTCAGTGACAACGGGTCCTGCGTTATGAACTTAGATGTGATCCGCTGTCACCAAAGCCGTCAGTCCCGCTGACCTGACGGATTCGGGTTTGAGCGCAAGATACAACTACTATGTTTTACAAAGATGCTGACATCTGCAGTTATTAATTTAATATGTAAACTAAGTCAATTATGAATGTTTTTCTGAGACTTTGCGTTTTTCTTAACGTAAAATAACATCACAACTCATGCCATTGACTTCAGCAGGAATTGGTTTGGACCGCAAATGCTTGTTGACGGCCATCATTGGTGATGGACAGGAAAACGTTGCATTTGGCTTTTTCCTTTACACCCACAAACCCCTGTGTGATGATCGGTACAGGTTAGTAGGGGTCTGTTGGTGCTGAATTTGATATAATATGGTGAATAGAAAGGCATAAAACCTCCATGGACCTTACATGACCTGTATCATTGGAGACATATGGTCAAGGTGGAAATGTAACCCCACCAGCCTATTCAACTATATAAAGAAACGAGACGCTTTTCCCAATTAAATTAATTAGACAATGGAAAAAAAGATCAGCCGGCTTGATGCTTCCATCTATATTACATTCTATAATCAGAAATTTAAGCAAACAGCATGAGCCCATCATATGTGGTGTCCACCATTCAAGCTAGTAGTGGTTTTATGATGGTGCACCACTTCTTAGGTCCCATGATATCAATAGGACACCTCTGAAGAGCACAAATCACCAAAACATTGTTGCCGACCAGGTTTACCTCCGACATGGCTTCCAGTTATATTCCGATACACAAGGGTTCTGTCTTCACATATCAACAAACATCTTTGGGATGAGGGGGGATGGGCTGTGTGCAGAATGGATGTACCACCATCTAATGTACAGCAGTTGAACATGTCGTTATGTCATATATACCGTATGATGCGCCAACTCTGGTGCTCACTTCCGATATCTTGGAGAAACCATGTTACAATGTATGGGACCATTCTGAAGGTGCTAGAAGGTCCAACCTTCTACAAGATGGGAATACTCTACCTAGTAAATAAGTAACTCCGAGAAGACAAACAATTGCAGGAGAAAAAAAAATTCCACTCCTGCGATTTTATAGGTTGTTTCCACGTTGACATAAAGATTACCCGTATACTGTTCAGCGGATATCCTTGTATAATAGAGATTATGAGCAGGAGCTGCCATTTTTTCTTGTTTGACCATCTCAAATCCTAACTCCACTTGGAGAACCACTTTTCTGTAATCTAATAAGAATAAAATATTTTACACCATACAGCTGTGCTCTTCCCCATACCCTACCTTCTGCGTGGCCGGTGGCTTCTCTCAACCTGTCAATCACCTGAGCTACATCCGGGATCTGTGACCGCAATATAACTTCAATATGTGGTCACCGGCGGTTATTCTGTGCTGCACACTGGACCGGCCCATGATACAGAAGAAAGTAATAGGGGAAGGGGGTGAGATGAAAGAATAGTGCAGGTATATACGATCAGTGCGGCTCTCGAACATTAATATCAGTGCGAGTCCAATGATTGCCCTCCTCGTTTCCAAAATATTTTCATACCCCCTAACATTGTAAAAATGTAAAAGCAGTAAAACCACCACCCCTAAGAGAAAGCAATGCCAAATTCAGCGCAGCATGATGCAGGACGAGAGTGAGGACGCATGGTAGGGGTTGTTGTAGACCACAACAACCCCCCACAATACAACCTCCCTGTCTCAGAGAAAAGGTGCATGAAGGGAGTTTTTTAAGACTACAACAAGTCCCACTATCCACCATCACTTTCCTGGGTATTGCTCTGGGTACAGTGGTACATACTAGTTACTACAAATTAACAATCTTACAGGCATCACCGTTGGCAGTAGCTCGGGTCCGGGCAAGCATTGGTAGAATGAGTGTGTCTACTACCGGAGATGGCTTCAAAGCCCAATATTTTTGAGAACAAGCGACAAAGGCGCATAACATGATAGCGTTGTGACATGGGACAATGGTCTTATACTAATGACAAAATAAGTCAGTGGAGTTTATAGTTTAGAGAGCTTAAAAGATATTGTTTATCGGTTCAAACAGCACAGTGCCACCTAGAGTCCACATCATAATGAAATGGAACAATACATGTTATATATTGCCAAGGAGTAATGAATCGGGCCGTGCTGCAGCTCATGAATAAGCGGGGAAATAACCGAAGGCATTTATTTGAATCTCGTACAACCTCTTTAAGGTTATCTGAGATATTGGATAATGATCAGGTTTTTATCACCAGCATCTCATGGTGTTTTTCATATTACCTTAAAGACCTTCCTTCATATCTTAAATCTTTTCTTAAAAGGGTTGTCCAGGATTAAAAAAGCATGGTTGCTTTATTCTGGGAATAGCGCCACTCCTGTCCATGTCTGGTATTGCATCTCCGCTTCATTGAAGTGAATGTGGTTTAGCTGTAATACCAGACACAACCTGTGGACATTTCCATGGAGGGAACAAAGCACAATTCCAAGGTTATTCTTTACATTATGTGGATGTTCCTGGAAATTACAGTCTGTTGACAATGAATTGAATGGGAATTCCTTTTCTTGGAAAACGAAACAACGACTAAAGTCAGTGTATGACATCATTGTCTATTACAATAGGACTATAAAGAAAGTGAAAGCAGCGCAGGGACTTTATACTTACTTAGCAACACAAAACAGTCGAGGAGAATGTTTGGCTTAAGCGCAGATGAGGGAAATCAGGCAAATGACGCTAAAGAACGGACCCGACGACTCTTATCTGATGCCCTGAAGAAAAAGGAAAGTCTCCTGGAGGAAGATCCCAAGGAGTCTGGAGACCAGAAAATGAAGTCTTATCATTGGCCATTAATCACTTCTGATCTGGTGAAGGAGCTGATCCGGGAACTACAGAAAGTGACGTTTGCAAAGAATAAAAGTCCTGAAGAAGATATTGGAGTCAATGCCTATGTATACCCCGGCTCTGAGGATAGAACCATCTATCTATGTGAAGAATTTTGGAAAATGGATTCAGAATCGAGATCCCAACAAAGAACAATTATCCATGAGGTTTCCCATTTTCTTGGATATGGTCATACGTTCCAGGAGAACAGTGACAGAGTACAGAAGTCACCACAGTCTATGTTATGTCGTCTGACTTCTTACTCAGTAGCTTCAGCCCTTACCTTGTTCATGGATCACCCTGGAACCTACAGAAATGGCTCCTACTCCTGCTGTGGTGAGACCTTCAGGGACACCGTGTGCGAAAAATCCTGGATAGGAAACCATTTGCAGTAGGTGCAATATAAAGAATATCTAGTGAATTACTGTCCTATTAATAATTGCTATTATAATATGGCGCAGCTTCCAAAAATATCTGATTCTATATTTGCTGGCTTGAGACAGGGGGACTGGGAGCCTAGTTGCACAGTCTTCTTTGGTGGCGATACGACTCGTAACAGACCCCAGTGTACTCTATGTACTCGCTGTACTACTGCTCATGCTTGATCATGGAGTACAGCGAGCTCGGTCACATGACAAAGAGTTGTATCGTCATCAAAAAGTCTTTGCAACTAGACTTCCGGTCTCCCTGAGTGCCATAAAAATTTATGAAAATCTCAGAATCAGCGCGACGGGGGGACTGGAATATATATTACCGAGTGTACTCACATACTGCAGGGACTACACTGCTAATAATTTTTGGTCCCCGCATATCCCCTTTAAGCAATAGTAAGTCTTGCTAACTAAGACTTCGTAACTAGTAAATGGGGCTGTTAGTTTGCCCCTAACAAGGCAAAATGTTGCCTCCCTAGTGATCTATCAGGATGAATTGGCAATGGTAATTAAGAGGTTAATGGAAACAACCCTGGTGTTCTAGGGTAGTAACGTGGTAATGCCAGCTGAAGGTTTAGGATTATGGAAAGTTTAATGTCAGCTACCCTGGATTTAGAAGGTGGTGAAGGTCATGTCATCATCCCTTGTGATATCAAGTAATTCAGGGGTAAATACCAACATTCCCAGTGTTCCAAGGTAGTAAAGGGGTTAAAAGTAGTAAAGGGCCATCATACTTGGCAGCCTAGGGCAGTGAAGGGTTATGTTGGCATCGATAATGGTCTATGCCAGTGAAGGCGTGAATGTTTGAATACCGGTTGGACTAATGTCTTCCATAGGAGAAGTAATGCATTAAAAAAACTTGTCCGGAGGGCCCACATGGAGAGAGTGAAGCGAAAAGGTATGGACGAAACAGCTGGAACCAGAATCCTACCTCGGCTTTCCTTCCCCCCTGGTAAAAGATTAAGTTTGCTGTCCTTGAGCTGTATCTAAATACCCTAGCCAAGGCAAGGTGGTTTGCTGTCACCCAGCACCCAGGACACATGCCCCTGTATCACTCCCCTAGCCACTCTCCTGGCTAGAACTATGTGTTTTTTTTTGGGTGACTTGGTGACTACATTAAAGCTCCATAGCTGATAAATATGGCTGCTGTAATTTAGCAACTTCCTAGATTCAAAAGGAATTGGTTAGGAGAATAACTGTCTGACACATGAAGAACAACACAGCACACAGTGATAGAACAAGACACGTTTTCAGCTCAGATATGTTTGAAATAAACAAAAAACAAATACAATTCAAATGAATAATTAAAATTGTCTTTTTGTTATTTACCAGGTTGACGTACGATGCGGATCTGTGGAGACAAATATTGCTGGAGCAGAGAGATACTGCAGGTTATGGGACAGTCACTTCTTGTGAAGATACGGACACCTCTGGTGAAGAGATGGATACCACTGGTCAAGAGACCTATAGTTCTGAAGAAACAGATACTTCTGGTGTAGAGACAGATACTGCTGCAGGGAAAACAGATACTGCTATACATCTGGTGAAGAGACGAATACCTCTGGGGAAAAGACAGACAGATCTGCTGAAGACACAGACCAATCTGTGGAAGAAGCAAACCAATCTGTTGAGGAAGCAGACCAATTTATTGAAGACACTGGCCGATATGGTGGAGACAGAAGCCAATATGGTGGAGACAAAGACCAATCTGTTGAAGAAGCAGACAAATCTCTTGAAGAAGCAGACCCAACTGTTGTATAAGCAGATCAATCTGTTGAAGAAGCAAACCAATCGGTTGAAGACGCAGGCTGATATAGTGAAGACAAAGGCCAATGTGGTGGAGACGCTGGCCGATATGGTGGAGAAGTTGGCCGATATGGTGGAGACGTTGGCCGATATGGTGGAGACGTTGGCCGATATGATGAAGAAGCAGACCAATCTGTTGAAGAAGCAGACCAAGCCGTTGAAGATGCAGACCAATCCGTTTAAGGTGCAGACCAATCCGTTGAAGGTGCAGACCAATCCGTTGAAGGTGCAGACCAATCCGTTGAAGATGCAGACCAATCTGTTGAAGATGCAGACCAATCTATTGAAGATGCAGACCAATCTATTGAAGAAGCAGACCAATCCGTTGAAGATGCAGACCAATCCGTTGAAGGTTCAGACCAATCTGTTGAAGATGCAGACCAATCTGTTGAAGATGGAGACTACTCTGTTGAAGATGCAGACCAATCTGTTAAAGACGCAGGATGATGTGGTGTAAACACAGATCGATGGGATGGAGACATAGAATGATATAGTGCAGACACAGGACAATGTTTTAGACCTAGTACGGGTATAGGAAAATGTAAATACTGAGAAAAACTTTACTCGAGTTTTAGTGAATTTCCAAAAAATGATGAAAAGTTATTTCAGATTAAACGGTTCACTGCCTTATAGTGCTGGAAAATGAGGTTGAAATCAAGAGTACATCAATATCTATACTGTATAGTGTATATCTCATCAACATAGATCAGATCAGGGACATGTGGTGGATGAACATTTACACATTCAAATGATCAATTCAATCCATTTATCAATTCTTTTTATTGTGTACAGTGCATGAGAAAATCTCTTTCTACCTGGAAACCATCAACAAGCTGCTGTTGACTGACTTGTGTATCTATATTTAGTGCATTATGTTGTCCTGCTGTGACGGGGCGGTGGATTTGATTTGCTCTTTATTACCGAATACAGCCTGGCTCATAACGCATGAATACCCAATACAATAATAAGAGGGCTTGGATGTTTAAAGGCTATGTGAACTTTGGAACGCTTCTTTTTTTTTTCCTTAATAAAACAATGTATCATGGGGATTTTTAATTAGTTTTTATTTAAAAAAAATAATACATAGAAGGTGTATGTTAAGTTATGAACTTAGATGTGATCGATAACATCTGGATCCTGCATGTCAGAAACACGCAGGAGCCGCTGTCACCAAAGCCGTCAGTCCCGGATTCGGGTTTGAGCGCAAGATACAGATTCTATGTTTTACAAAGATGCTGACATCTGCAGTTATTATTTTAATATGTAAACCAAGTCAATTATGAATGTTTATCTGAGACCTTGCTTTTTTTTCTTAATAACGTGAAATAACATCACAACTCATGCCATTGACTTCAGCAGGACTTGGTTTTGACCACAAATTCTTCCATTGTTGTTGACGGACATCATCGGTGATGGACAGGAAAACCTGTCCTATCTTATACCATTTACACCCATAAACCCGTGTGTGATGATCGGCCCAGGCTAGTAGAGGTTTGTAGGTGCTGCAGACTATTATGGTGCTAAATTTTATAGACTATGGTGGATGGAAAGAATTAAAAACTACCATGGACCTTACATGAACCGTATCAACGGAGACATATGGTCAAGGTGGAAATGTAACCCCACCACCCTATTCTACCATATAACGAAAGGAGAGACTTTACCCAATGAAATTAATGAGACCATTGACAATGGGGAAGAAGATCACCCGGCTTGATGCTTCCTTCTACATTACAAACAATTGCAGGAAAAAATAATAATTTCCACTCCTGTGATTTTATAGGTTTTTCCTCGTTGACATAAAGATTACCCGTATACTGTTCAGCAGATCTCCTTGTATAATAGAGATTATGAGCAGGAGCTGCCATTTTTGTTGTTTGACCATCTCAAATCCTAACTCCACTTGGAGAACCACTTTTCTGTAATCTAATAAGAATAAAATATCTTACACCATACAGCTGTGCGCTTCCCCATACCCTACCTTCTGTGTGGATGGTGGCTTCTCTCAACCTGTCAATCACCTGAGCTACATCCGGGATCTGTGACCGCAATATAACTTCAATATGTGGTCACCAGCGGTTATACTGTGCTGCACACTGGACCGGCCCATGATACAGAAGAAAGTAATAGGGGAAGGGGGTGAGATGAAAGAATAGTGCAGGTATATGCGATCAGTGCGGCTCTCGCAAATTAATAGCAGTGCAAGTCTAATGATTGACATCCTCATTTCCAGAATATTTTAATACCCCCCTAAAATCTAAAAATGTAAAAGCAGTAAAACCCCCACCCCTAAGAGAAAGCAATGAGGCCATGCATTCGTGCCACTCACACCTAGGACGCATGCGCACGCACACCACTCATGTCACACACTTATGACTCATGCGCAGTACATATATATACAGCACCAGAACCAACTCCGTACATTTATACAGCACCAGAACAAATTCAGCTCAATTTAGTACAACCCCTGCCGTATAGGTTTGTACGGCGTAAAACTACAGCTCCCAGCATGGACCGAACAATGGTAAGGATATGCTGGGAGTTGCTGTTTCACAAAAAAAAAAACAACATACCACCCATCATCTCGCTGCAGATCATACAGTGACTACAGTACTGATTAGAGGCAGAATAAACATTTATATTAAGTGACTCACCGGTGACGATCTCAGATTCTAGTTATTCTTTTTCTCTTTTCTTCTCCATCCGGTCCAGACCTCAAAGATGACTTCTCCCGGCCACGACCCATTTCTGCAGAGTTTGACACTCAGATGTCTTCAGCTACTCACTATTCAAACATTTCTGCACCTATAAACGAAGATGGAATTCTCATAGTGACACACACTGTACCCCTAAATATAATAGTTCCATACACTGCACCTCTAATTGTAATAGCACCATACACTATGTCCCTGACTATTATAGCACCATACACTGTGTCCCTGATTATAACAGCACCATACATTGTGTCCCTGATTATAATAGCACCATACAATGTGTGCCGCACACACACTGCTCCCCGTAGATAGTGCCCCCATAGAGCCCACTGTAGATAGTGCCCCACATATAGCACCCCCTGTATATAGTGCCCCACATATAGTCCCCCCGTAGATGGTGGCCCACATGACGTCATCGCGCTGCTAGCATCGTTGGCGGGGAAAGTCATTGTAAGGCAGGTACAATTAGTGCAGGAGGGGGTGGCCGTGGCTGGTTTCAGTGGCGCCTCCGCCCAGGGCAGTTTCTAGCTTTTCTGCTGCCTAAAGCAAAAATTGAAATGGCGCCCCCCAGATCTTTATTGGCATCCCCCTGACTATTTTACATTACTACCAGCCTTCTCCATTGCCTTGTACTCCCTTGGCATGCACGGTGCAGCGATGATGCCGGGCAGATTACACCTCGCTGAATGGTGCGTGCTCATGGAGTACAAGGCAATGGCGCATCCAAAAAAGTTGGAGGAGACTGGTAGTGATGTATAACAGTCAGGGGGATGTCAACCAAGCATGGAAAGGTGGGATTGCAGTTAGGAGTGTGTGACTCTACAGGATAGCGGCACCGACCCATGACCCTTAATAGAGTAATTAGCATATAGCGTGCACTATTATAAAAGTTGATTTTATGGATTTTACTGTATCTGAAACAAACATACAGGGGAATGTTTGGAAATATTGTCAGGTCATGTATTACTGCATGGTGCCGGCTCAAGGGGTTAAAACTACTTGACAGGTTGCCATTAAATATACAATGAATTGCAACAATGCCATCTGCTCTGCAATTCTGTATTATATGTATATATATATTTATATATATATATATATATATATATATATATATATATATATATATATATATACACTACCGTTCAAAAGTTTGGGGTCACCCAGACAATTCTGTGTTTTCCATGAAAACTCACACTTATATTTATCAAATGAGTTGCAAAATGACTAGAAAATATGGTCAAGACATTGACAAGGTTAGAAATAATGATTTTCTCCTTCAGACTTTGCTTTGGTCTTGGAATGCTCCATTTGCAGCAATTCCAGCATTGCAGACCTTTGGCATTCTAGCTGTTAATTTGCTGAGGTAATTGGGAGAAATTTCCCCCCATGCTTCCAGAAGGCCCTCCCACAAGTTGGATTGGCTTGATGGGCACTTCTTGCGTACCATACGGTCAAGCTGCTCCCACAACAGCTCTATGGGGTTGAGATCTGGTGACTGCGCTGGCCACTCCATTACAGATAGAATACCAGCTGCCGGCTTCTTCCCTAAATAGTTCTTGCATCATTTGGAGGTGCTTTGGGTCATTGTCCTGTTGTAGGATGAAATTGGCTCCAATCAAGCGCTGTCCACAGGGTATGGCATGGCGTTGCAAAATGGAGTGATAGCCTTCCTTATTCAAAATCCCTTTTACCTTGTATAAATCTCCCACTTTACCAGCACCAAAGCAACCCCAGACCATCACATGACCTCCACCATGCTTGACAGATGGCGTCAGGCACTCTTCCAGCATCTTTTCAGTTGTTCTGCGTCTCACAAATGTTCTTCTGTGTGATCCAAACACCTCAAACTTCGATTCGTCTGTCCATAACACTTTTTTCCAATCTTCCTCTGTCCAATGTCTGAGCTTTTGCACATATTAATCTTTTCCTTTTATTAGCCCGTCTCAGATATGGCTTTTTCTTTGCCACTCTGCCCTGAAGGCCAGCATCCCGGAGTCGCCTCTTCACTGTAGACGTTGACACTGGCGTTTTGTGGGTACTATTTAATGAAGCTGCCAGTTGAGGACCTGTGAAACGTCTATTTCTCAAACTAGAGACTCTAATCTACTTGTCTTGTTGCTCAGTTGTGCAGCGGGGCCTCCCACTTCTCTTTCTACTCTGGTTAGAGCCTGTTTGTGCTGTCCTCTGAAGGGAGTAGTACACACAGTTGTAGGAAATCTTCAGTTTCTTGGCAATTTCTTGCATGGAATAGCCTTCATTTCTAAGAACAAGAATAGACTGTCGAGTTTCACATGAAAGCTCTCTTTTTCTAGCCATTTGGAGAGTTTAATCGAACCAACAAATGTAATGCTCCAGATTCTCAACTAGCTCAAAGGAAGGTCAGTTTTATAGCTCCTCTAAACAGCAAAACTGTTTACAGCGGTGCTAACATAATTGCACAAGGGTTTTCAAGTGTTTTCTAATCATCCATTAGCCTTCTAACACAGTTAGCAAACACAATGTACCATTAGAACACTGGAGTGATGGTTGCTGGAAATGGGCCTCTATACACCTATGTAGATATTGCATTAAAAACCAGACGTTTGCAGCTAGAATAGTCATTTAGCACATTAACAATGTATAGAGTGTATTTCTGATTAATTTAATGTTATCTTCATTGAAAAAAACTGTGCTTTTCTTCCAAAAATAAGGAAATTTCTAAGTGACCCTAAACTTTTGAACGGTAATGTATATATATACATATACACACACACTATGTATATATTACATATACACACACACACACACACACACACACACTATGTATAAATACATATGCACACACACACTATATATATATATATATACATATATACACACACATGCGCTATATATACACACAGACACTATATACACACACACACACACACACGCACAAACACACACGTGTGTATGTATATATATATATATATATATATATACAGTGAAGGAAATAAGTATTTGATCCCTTGCTGATTTTGTAAATTTGCCCACTCTCAAAGACATGAACAGTCTAGAATTTTTAGGCTAGGTTACTTTTACCAGTGAGAGATAGATTATATAAAAAAAAGAAAAGAAAATCACATTGTCAAAATTATATATATTTATTTGCATTGTGCACAGAGAAATAAGTATTTGATCCCCTACCAACCATTAAGGGTAGGTTCACACGCACTAATTACGTCCGTAATTGACGGACATATTTCCGCCGCAAGTACCGGACCGAACACAGTGCAGGGAGCCGGGCTCCTAGCATCATACTTATGTACGATGCTAGGAGTCCCTGCTACTCCGTGGAACTACTGTCCCGTACTGAAAACATGATTACAGTACGGGACAGTTGTCCTGCAGAGAGGCAGGGACTCCTAGCATCGTACATAAGTATGATGCTAGGAGCCCGGCTCCCTGCACTGTGTTCGGTCCGGGACTTGCGGCCGAAATACATCCGTCAATTACGGACGTAATTAGTGTGTGTGCACATACCCTAAGAGTTCAGCCTCCTCCAGACCAGTTACATGCTCCAAATCAACTTGGTGCCTGCATTAAAGACAGCTGTCTTAAATGGTCACCTGTATAAAAGACTCCTGTCTACAGACTCAATTAATCAGTCTGACTCTAAACTCTACAACATGGGCAAGACCAAAGAACTTTCTAAGGATGTCAGGGACAAGATCATAGACCTGCACAAGGCTGGAATGGGCTACAAAAGCATAAGTAAGACGCTGGGTGAGAAGGAGACAACTGTTGGTGCAATAGTAAGAAAATGGAAGACATACAAAATGACTGTCAATCGACATCGATCTGGGGCTCCATGCAAAATCTCACCTCGTGGGGTATCCTTGATCCTGAGGAAGGTGAGAGCTCAGCCGAAAACAACACGGGGGGAACTTGTTAATGCTCTCAAGGCAGCTGGGACCACAGTCACCAAGAAAACCATTGGTAACACATTACGCCGTAATGGATTAAAATCCTGCAGTGCCCGCAAGGTCCCCCTGCTCAAGAAGGCACATGTACAGGCCCGTCTGAAGTTTGCAAATGACCATCTGGATGATTCTGAGAGTGATTGGGAGAAGGTGCTGTGGTCAGATGAGACTAAAATTGAGCTCTTTGGCATTAACTCAACTCGCCGTGCTTGGAGGAAGAGAAATGCTGCCTATGACCCAAAGAACACCGTCCCCACTGTCAAGCATGGAGGTGGAAACATTATGTTTTGGGGGTGTTTCTCTGCTTAGGGCACAGGACTACTTCACAGCATCAATGGGAGAATGGATGGAGCCATGTACCGTCAAATCCTGAGTGACAACCTCCTTCCCTCCACCAGGACATTAAAAATGGTTCGTGGCTGGGTCTTCCAGCACGACAATGACCCGAAACATACAGCCAAGGCAACAAAGGAGTGTCTCAAAAAGAAGCACATTAAGGTCATGGAGTGGCCCAGCCAGTCTCCAGACCTTAATCCCATCAAAAACTTATGGAGGGAGCTGAAGATCCGAGTTGCCAAGCGACAGCCTCGAAATCTTAATGATTTACAGATGATCTGCAAAGAGGAGTGGGCCAAAATTCCATCTAACATGTGTGCAAACCTCATCATCAACTACCATAAACGTCTGACTGCTGTGCTTGCCAACAAGGGTTTTGCCACCAAGTATTAAGTCTCGTTTGCCAAAGGGATCAAATACTTATTTCTCTGTGCACAATGCAAATAAATATATATAATTTTGACAATGTGATTTTCTTTTTTTTTTTTAAATATAATCTATCTCTCACTGGTAAAATTAACCTAGCCTAAAAATTCTAGACTGTTCATGTCTTTGAGAGTGGGCAAACTTACAAAATCAGCAAGGGATCAAATACTTATTTCCTTCACTGTATATATACACACACACACACACACACACACACACACACACACACACACACACACATAACCTATATATGCACATGTACACATTACACACTATATATACACTATATATACACACATCACAAACACACAAATATGCACATTACATGCACACATTATACACATATAAAGTACACATTGTAAACACACATGCACTTACTTTTTTATGTAGGATATTCGTGAAGGGAGTTCAGCAGGTTGATGGGGTGAGATTCTTCACTCAGCGTTTCTCCTGCTCACAGCCCGACACAGAGCCCGTTTACAGTCTCCCCTCCCCCTCCCTCACGTCCCGACTGGTAACAGCAGCAGAAGGAGGAAAGTTGTGAAGAGTAGGGAAGGGGGGCTGGAGGGGGAGCTTTGAAAGTAGCACAGGGAGTTTTAGTAATAGCAGCACAAGACCACAGCTTCTATTACAGTCGGACAGTAGTTCTTAGCTGCTGTGCCACCCCCTTAGAAATGCTGTACCCTGCGCCTGAGACACTGATCGCTTGGACGGCCAGTAGGCGGCCCACTGTTCACCGGCCCATCTGACATTTGCCAGAACTGCCAGATGGCAAGTCCGGCCCTGCCTACAACTCTTCTCTGATGCTCCGTAGAAAAAGAAAAGTCCCAAGGAGTCTGGAGACCAGAAGATGAAGTATTATTATTGGCCATTAATCACTTCTGATCTGGTGAAGGAGCTGATCCGGGAACTAGAGAAAGTGACGTTTGCAAAGAATAAAAGTCCTGAAAAAGATATTGGAGTCAATGCCTATGTATACCCCGGCTCTGAGGACAGAAACATCTATCTATGTGCACCATTTTGGAAAATGGATCCAGAATCTAGATCCCAACAAAGAACAATTATCCATGAGGTTTCCCATTTTCTTGGATATGGTCATACGTTCCAGTAGAACAGTGACAGAGTACAGAAGTCCCCACAGTCTATGTTATGTCCTCTAACTTCTTACTCAGTAGCTTCAGCCCTTATGTCGTTCATGGATTACCCTGAAACCTACACAAATGGCTCCTACTCCTGCTGTGGTGAGACCTCCAGGGAGACCGTGTGAGAGAAATCTTGGATAGGTAACAATTTGAAGTAGGTGCAATATAAAGAATGTCTAGTGAATTACTGTCCTATTAATAATTACGATCCTATTAATAATTGCTATTATAATATGACGCAGCTTCCAAAAATATCTGATTCTATATTTGCTAGCTTGAGACCGAGTATTCCTCGAAGCCTCGATTTCTTCCTGAGTTTTTTATTGGGAAATAGCTGCAACACGTTTCGGAAACCGTTACCGGTTTTTTTATTAATATAATACAAACCTAGTACAGAGCCACACTATTTAAATGCTAAAAAGCCACTAAATGTGGGGTCAAAAAGGGGAAGAGTTAATCTCCATGCAAGTCAATCTAAAATAAATAAATTTTGAATACAGATAAAAATAACAGTGCATGCGAAGCAATAGACATAATCTGAATCCCGATTTGGAAAACCCACGTGTGATGATCGGCCCAGGTTAGCAGACATTTGTATGTGCTGATCACTATTATGGTGCTGAACATTGAACTATGGCACATTGAAAAGTATAAAAACCAATGGATGTTACGTGGCTTGTATTACTGGAGCCATATGGTCAAGGTGGAAATGTAACCCCACAACCCTATATAAACATATAAAGAATGGAGACAATTTACCCATGGAAATTAATAAGACCATTGACAGTGGGGAAAAAAACTGACCAGGTTTGTTGCTTCTGTCTATATCACATTTTAGTATCTGAATTTCATGCAAACAACAAGAACCCATCATATGTAGTGTTAGAGTAATTGTATAATTATCAAAATATCTGCATTATATTCAAGGAGATATGAGATGTTTTAAGATTCTCTTAAAACATGACATTCCCCATCATTTGAATACATAGGATAAAGATGACGTCATCAAGCATTCCAAACTAATGACTAACAGATGTTCTTGAAGGGATTAAATGACTCTAACATTTGGAGGCCCCAGCAAGATCTCATCAAAACCTGCCTGATCCGAAACTAGCATGGATTGGCCCTTTTGGAGGAAGGGAGAGAAAAAACAGTGAGTAAGCCATTGTCTTGCTATTCAAACTCTCTCCCTCTCTCTGTGGGGTTAGTCCCTTGTGGGTCTGATGGGCAGCAGAGAATCTCTGTGAATTTGTCTGGGATACTGTAGGTGTTATATGTGTGTGATTTAGTGTGTGATTGAAATATGAGGGGAATAGCTGTTTGTCTCCATTAGTGCCTAAATTGTGCTGTGCAGGGTAATGATGTATATAGGTGTATGCTTCTATTAATGTCAGAGTCAGTGAAATGGTCCTCTTCAGTATGGTGTTAAAGGGGATTATCCCACCACAACTTCTATTACTAAGCTCTCCAGAACTGCTAGTTAGTAGTGAATCTTGTTGTGCATAGCTGAACTTTAGAAAATATGGGAGGGAAACAGAGGAAGTAGATGTTGTGGTACTACAAGCCCCAGTTTCTTGCAGTCGCCTCATCCTGATTGGTCCTTCCACAGCTGTCTTATCTCTTCTTGAAGAGATCCTGTTACAATAGCTCATCCAGCTTTGTCTGTTCTTATTCCCCTTCCCCCGTCCCCTTCTGAAAGCCTTGGAATGTCTTTGTTCAGTATTTTCTATAACTTTATTATAAAGTAATAGTTTTAAGTGGGTATTTGCATTTGTAGATTTAAAATATTTTGGTTGAACCAGAATAAGTTCATACATTTGTACGTAACATTTAATTGTCAAATGTTTGTAATGTAAATATTGGTCACCAGAATAGCCGCTGCTGTGTGTTCTTATTGTGGTGTATTATATCTGTGTTTGAAATATTGATTCCAGAAAATCAGGTAGACATCCTAAAGGAAACAAAAAAAAAAAAAAAGTTCCAGTTCAATGGAAATTTAGGTTCAAATTTCCAGGATATGGGAACTTTTAAAGGGGAACTTAAGGTAAATTCGTTCCAGGAATAGACCTCAAGAATTAGGGCTCGCTACCCTAATAAGTAGAGGTCTGGATTAAATGGGCTCACTAAATAGCAAATTAGGTTCTAAGGGCCAGGAAAAGGCGAGGAGAACCAGGGCTATGGATATAGAGACCACAGAAGGGAGGATGGGCAGTAGAAGGAATAAGGGAGGGTTTTGAAAATATAGATGTAGAAAGTGATGCTGTAAATGAGAGGGACAAACTTGGTTAGAAGTGTCAGAGAAACTTTGTAGTAGAACCAGATATAAAACACACAAGGTCAGAAATCAGAAAAAAACACTGCAGCTAGAGATACAGCTGGAGATAAATCTACCGGTATGATAGTCACCCCCCCCCCCCCCAATTGATACCTCAGATACCTGAACTTTGACTTCCCCAGGACAGGAACAGGTTATATCCCTACCCTATTCCCCATCTCAGGTATCAATATGGGAAAGACTATAAGGGAAGGATCCCGGTTGTATCCAGATATCTACAGAGGGTTGGAGTACCCCATAGATAGACAATGTAATCCTATAAATGCCTTCTTTTGTTCTAAATGTGAAATGCCAAACCACTAGGGGTTAATTAATGTTGGGGTGCTTGCTCTCATGGACCCAACCTGAACATAATGGTATGACAACAAGTAAATTGCCAGTTGCTACAGAATTGAGGGAAAAATTAATGGGAGGAGTAAACCGGACTGTATTCTGATACCTGTGTGTCAGGGCGCGGGGTGTGGACCCACTGGGCCATACCGCGTAGCGGGATAGCAGCTGGCCAAACAGGTATAATGCAACGTCTATAGTTCAGAAAGGGTACCTTAGGCAATGTGGACAGTAGCGGTGGATTCAGGCTAAGATGAAGCTCCGACAGTAGACAGACACCGGGCGGGGTGCAACACAATATATGCAGCAGAGGGCACAACACGACTCCAACTCTTAAAGGCACAGAGGCACGGTAGCACGGGATACAGGATACAGGCAGCAGGAACAGGTAACACTGGGAACTGGAAAACACTAGGAGACCATTTGCAAGGACAATCTTAAGGTAACACAACAACGCTCAGGCAAGGATCGAGAGGGCAGAGCCCCTTTTATAGTGCTGAAGCATTCTGGGCTAATTGCAGTATTCTGCAACTGTGCGCGTACTGGCGCTTTAAGTCCGTGGATGCACGTGCGCGCCCTGCGGGAAACAGTATCCGGACCAGGAAGTGAGTGCCGGCGTCTCCCAGGAGGGAGATGCCGCTGGGCACTCGCTCGTCCATGGCCGCGGCCGTCAGAGGGTGAGTCAGGATGACGGTCTGTGGCCATAGACGTTACACTGTGGAACAAACTATTTTGGTCCTAAGGGCATTAGAAGAGCAGGAAGTAAGAGAGAAACAGAAAAGGGCAAATAAACCCCGGCCCATCACAATTAATCTAGTCACAGACACCCAGGGAAATGCCGGACTGAGAAGAAGTAAATGGTCGTGCTTCATGTTTAAAGTTTTTTTAAATGTTTGTAACCTTTGTTGTGATACATGAGTTCCCTGGTTTACAAAACTGTGTGACTCCTTCTTCTCCCTTTATTCCTCGCTTTCCTCATTAGGCCGGCCACCTAATGCTCTATTCTTTCTCTCCGTTATGTTTTGTCACCTGGGAACAATGTACCAAAATGAAGGAAATACTCCCAACAATATGAGCCGATATGTTAAACTATTAGTGTTTCTGTGTAACTATTTCACTTACCAGCACTGGTGCAGCTGCAGCAGGTTGTGTACTCTGAGCGTATAAAAGACCGGCCTGCAGCGACTCTACTCTGTTATAGTGAAATCTGCATGGGATTGTGGAGGTTTTGTTGTTATGAAAGATCTCATGAAACCGCAATCAGAGGTAGATGAGATCGGAGACTGAGAGGTGCGGTGTTAACATGATGGGAATCTATGGAATTGCAACATCCTGATGTTTAAAGATTTTGTTGTACAAATTATTCATTTTTCAAACCTAAATTCAGTAGTACCAGACTAAGGGGGGATTCACACGAGCGTGTATTCGGTCCGTGCGGGCCGCGTGGTTTTCACGCGGCACGCATGGACCAATACAAGTCTATGGGGCAGTACAGACAGTCCGTGCTTTTTGCGCAGCGTTTGTCTGCTGCGCAAAAAGCGCGACAGGTTCAATAACTCTGCGTATTTCGCTCATCACGCACCCATTGAAGTCAATGGGTGCGTGAAAACCACGCATGCCGCACGGAAGCACCTCCATGCGAACTGCGTGATTCGCGCACCAGCTGTCAAAAGGATGAATGTAAACAGAAAAGCACCACGTGCTTTTCTGTTTCCGAACATCCAAACGGAGTGTCTTTGCGATGAGCGAAGCCGGACAAGCAAACCGGCAAAAAAATTATCGGTACGCGACGTCAGGAGATAGTCACTGTCCATGGTGCTGAAAGAGTTAAACTGTTTCAGCACCATGGACAGTGACTTCCGATCTCAATATACATGAACCTGTAGAAAAAAAAACGAAGTTCTGACTTACCGATAAATCCCGGCTTCTTCCTCCAGTCTGACCTCCCGGGATGACAATTCAGTCCAAGTGACAGCTGCAGCCAATCACAGGCCCAGCACAGGCTGCAGCGGTCACATGGACTGGCGCGTCATCCAGGGAGGTGGGGCCCGATGTCACCAAGGACGCGTCACCAAGGCAACGGCCGGGAAGTTCTCGGTAAGTACAAACTTTTTCTTTTTTTTCAACAGGTTTTTCGATATTGTGTTCGGCATTCACTGTCGAGGGTGCTGAAAGAGTTAGCTCTTTCAGCACCTTGGACAGTGACGGCCGTCGACTAGCCTCATCTCTATGATGGCGGCTGCGCGAAAATCACGCAGCCGCGCATCAGACACGGATGACACACGCAGCTGTCAAATGGTTTTTGCGCACGCAAAACGCAGCGTTGTTTGCGCGCGCAAAAACGCAACGTCCGTCTGTATCTCCCCTAAGAGTAAGATGATGAGGAAAAAGGCAGAAAAATTTTACTTGACAGCTGAGGAATTGACAATACTTCAGCAGCTAAAGGAGGAAATTTTTAGCTACACCAGCCTCAGGGTATGTTCACACAGAGTGTTTTCAGCCGTTTTTTGGGCCGTCAAAAATGGCTGAAAAATCGGAAGCAGAATGGGAAAACGGCGTTCTGTTCCGACAGGGCGCTTTTTACGCGGACTTTTTTCAAAACGGCCGCGTAAAAAAACGGCCCGCGAAAAAGAAGTGCATGTCACTTCTTCAGCGGTTTTTGGAGCCATTTTTCATACACTCTATAGAAAAACAGCTCAGAAAATTGCCGTAAAAAAACGCAGCAAAAATCGTGAGTGGCTTAAAAAACGTCTGAAAATCAGGAGCTGTTTTCCCTTGAAAACAGCTCCGTATTTTCAGACGTTTTTGAGTTTGTGTGTGAACATATCCTAAGGGATACCAGACTACATGAAACCCTTTAACCTCTTTTGTCATGAGGCAAAGGAACATGCACAAGGCGTCCTTACACAACTATGTGGATCAAGACCAACACCATTGGGGTAGTACTCTGTATATCAAGACCCTGTGATCAGGGGGGCACTGTCATGCATTAGAGCAGTAGCAGCAGAACTTTAAAAGATAAAGTAGCAGATATTGTACTTGAGAGCCCCCTCACCATCCAGGTACCACATACAGTGCAGGAAGTGTTGTTGTTAAGGATCTGCCAGGCACAGCTTCTGTATCAACGCCCATAGGTAATCAGTCTGCACCTGCTTCTATGTCTGTGAGACTGACTCCATCTTCCACCACTCAGGATGGCAGGCTTAGGAGTGGGAGAGCCTATCACAGCCTGGCCAGACGGAGCTAGCTCCCGCCCTCTGTCTATTTATACCTGCCTTTCCTGTTCCTCCTTGCTTGTGATTCTTCTCGTTTGGTTTCCTGGCCCTGCTGCAGCTTCTTGAACTATTTGACCCTGCTTCATATTGACCCTGGCTTACTGACCACTCTCCTGCTCTGTGTTTGGTACCTCGTACACTCCTGGTTTGACTCGGCTCGTTCACCACTCTTGTTGCTCATGGTGTTGCCGTGGGCAACTGCCCCTTTTCCCTTGCTTCTGTGTACCCTTGTCTGTTTGTCTGTCGTGCACTTATTGAGCGTAGGGACCGTCGCCCAGTTGTACCCCGTCGCCTAGGGCGGGTCGTTGCAAGTAGGCAGGGACTGAGTGGCTGGTAGATTAGGACTCACTTGACTGTTTCCTTACCCCCATCATTACAGTTGTCACAGGCCAGTACAAAACATCTATCAGATGCGGGACTTACAAAATATGAGGTAGCATTACTTACACCCCCCCCCCACCCCTTACCATCAAAATATGCGCAGTTCTGAACCCAGCGACATTACTTCCGCTTGGTCCAGAAGAGGGGAATGACTAATGGTACGAAAGGCTAGAACAGAAAGAAGAGGCCCATGAGAAAGCATTAGAGAGAGCAGAACATGAAACTGATACTCAGATAAGATTGGGAATTAGGAAGAAAGGTGATAATAAAATACCACACACATTTTTCTTATTTGATGATCCAGATATACAGGATTGTTTTGAATTAATGAAACAAGAAGCAAATGCACTTGATAATATGGCGGAAACACCCAATGCTAATGCAGATCTTGAGCTTTTTGTAGATGGATCCTGATCATATGACAACCGAGAACCCAGGACAGGATGTGCCGCCACCTCCTTGTATGAAAGATTGTGTCAGCAACCACTCCCACCTGGGATTTCGGCCCAGGACGCGGAGCTGAAGGCACTCACTGCAGCGTGTACACGGGCCGCGGGTCATACTGTAAGCTTTTATACGGTGTCGAGGCTTTTGGCGTCACACATGATTATGGTCCGATTTGGAGGAGCAGAGATTTTGTTGGCTTATCAGGTAAACCTGTGAAAAACAGTGAAGCTGTAGCAGCCCTATAAAGAGCCTTACAGCTACCTAAAAAGGCCGCCATTATAAAAGTCCAGGCACATACAAAGGAACAGTCACCCGAGGTTGTAGGTAACCGAAAGGCAGATGAGGCGGCCAAGGCAGCTGCACTGACACCTCTTCCCACAATAATGCTATGAACCTGCTGAGGGAGGCCAGGCGGCGGCTAATATGTCAATGCTCAGATTACTACAAAAACAGGCTGCAATGGAAGAAAAAGGGGCAAAAGAGGACTTAGAGGGGCTATGGTAGACAGAAGGTGAACTGTGCCTACCCCTGGTCCTATACCCTATGATGACACATCATTTGACACATGGACCAACACATGGATGCAATGGTAAGTTTAGTGTCCAGGTTCTGGGTTGTCCCTGGATACAACAACACTGCTACCCGATATGTGCAGACATGCCTTCTCTGCGCCAGCCATAACACAGGGAGAACAGTAAAAGTTCCAGAGAATCATACCCCAAGGCCATTGTACCCGTTCCAGCAACTGTAGATTGACGGCATACAGCTACCCAAGGTTGGTCGGTATGAATATGTCCTTGTCTGTGTTGATATCTTTTCAGGATGACATGAAGCATGATCTGTGGTAACAGCCAATACAAAAACCACGGCTAAGAATCTGCACAATGAAGTAGTGTGTAGGTCTGGTGTTCCAGAAACCATAGAAGGTGGTACACATCTGCATTATATTCAAGGAGACATGAGAGGTTTTAAGATTCTCTTAAAACATGACATTCCCCATCATTTGAATACATAGGATAAAGATGACGTCATCAGGCGTTCCAAACTAATGACTACCAGATGTTCTTGAAGGGATTAAAGGAGGAAGAATCTTGTTACCTTGAAAAGGAACTCAAGAATGACGGAGCTCACTCTAACATTGGTGTCCACCATTCTGGTAGTGGGACTTGTTACGTGTCATTATTCCAATGTGACACCTCTGAAAAGCACATTTATACAAAACATTGTTGCCGACCAGGTTGATCTCCTTTGTGGCTCCAAGTTATCCAGATTCAATATTCACAAGGTGTCTTCATGCAATGGTCCCAAGTACAGGGTGGTGGGTCGTGTCTACAAACCTCAAGAACATCTTGGGATGAGGTGGGATGGGTTGTGTGCAAATGGTGATACCAATATCTAATGTACAGAAGCTGAACTATGCCATTGTGTCTTATATATGGTGCAACATCTCTGGTGGTCATTTCAGACATCTTGGAGAATCCATGGAACAGTATAGTGGGTTTATTCTGAACGTCGAAAAGGTCCAACCTTCTACAAGATAAGTGTACTCTATCTAATAAATAAAGAACTCAGAGAAGACAAAGAGTGGTATAGAAAGGTAACATTTCCACTGCTGCTCTTTTATAGGGTATTCCTCATAGCCATAAAGATTACCCGTATACTATTCAGAGGATCTCCTTGAATAATATAGATCATGATCAGGAGCGGATACAAAGCATATGATCTATGCCACTTTAACACATTGGTTGCCCCCATGCAAATTGAATTAATTCCCTCCGATCCTCTAGAAAATTTTCATACCCTCTAACATCTAAAAATGTAAAAGAAGTACAACCCCCACCGTTGAGTGAAACCAATGTGGCTCACCCTGTAGCAAAATCCCGAGGGTGAGGACACACGGTGGGTGTTGTAGACTATGACAACCCCCACTATACATTCTCACTGGTATGTTCAGAGTAACGGTTCATGGAGGGATCTCCTGGAGATATAACCCATCCACAGGATCGTTGATAAATGTATAATCGCTGAGGTCATTACCTCTGGTAACCCCATTGATCACTAGAACAAAGGTCTCCCAATCCTCCTCACTCCTACAGTCAAGCTGCCACTCTATACAACTTTTTGGGACTGATGGAAATAAACATGGATAAGTGATAAATGTATTTGGTGGGAAAAGCCCTTTAAATGTCCAAACAACCATAAATGTTATATATTGCCAATACAGCCAAGCTGCAACACCCAACACAGCTCATAGGTAAGAGTGGCGCTGTGTCGGGGAAAAAAAGCCAACACTTTTTTCGAATACCATAAAAACCCCTGGAAGTTTATGTGAAATATTGGATGATGATCAGGTTTCCATCACGAGATTCTCATTTTACTTTGGAGGGCTACCCCTCATGTCTTATCTATTCTGTCCAGGATTAGAAATACATGGCTGCTTTATTCCAGGAACAGCGCCACACCTGTCCATGGCTTGTGTCTGGTATTACAGCTCAGCTGTAATGAACAGTTTTTGCACGGTTGTTGGGAGAAAGCTTCCGGACAACTCCTTAAAGATTTATGGACATTTCCTTGGGGGAAACATAAAAAATTCCAAAGTTATTTTTTAAACTGCTCGTCTGGTCCTGGAAAGTACAGTCCGTTTCCAAATCAGCTGAATGAGCACTCTATTTCTTGTAAAAGGATAGAACTAATAAAATCTATGCTACGTGTTATATCATCACCTGATCAAATATGATTGCAATGAAAATGAAAGTAGCGCAGGGAGTTTTCGCTCCCTGATCAGCAGAAATTATTAAAAAAACACTCGGAGACATTATACAGATAGAGAAGAACCACAACCACCTGTAGAGTCTAGGACAATGCTCTCGTGGATTTTTTTGAGCATTTTTGGGTTAAGGTTAAGCGCAGATGAGAGAAAACAGGCGAATGAAACTAAAGAACGGACCCTACGACTCTTATCTGACGCCCTGAAGAAAAAGGAAAGTCTCCTGGTGGAAGATCCCAAGACGTTTGAAGACCAGAAGACGAAATGTCGTTCATGGCCATTCATTACTACAGATCTGGTGAAGGAGCTGATCCGGGAACTAGAGAAAGTGACATTTGAAAAGAATAAAAACCTAAAATCGGATAGTAAAGTCATTGCCTATGTATACGCCGGCTCTGTGGATAGAACCATCTATCTATGTGCACCATTTTGGAAACTAGATCCAGAATCTAGATCCCAAGAAAACACGATTATCCATGAGGTTTCCCATTTTCTTGGATATGGTCATACGGTCCAGGAGAACAGTGACAGAGTACAGAAGTCCCCACAGTCTATGTTATGTCCTCTGACTTCTTACTCAGTAGCTTCGGCCCTTACAACATTCATGGATCACCCTGGAACCTACACAAATGGCTCCTACTCCTGCTGTGGTGAGACGTCCAGGGACACCGTGTGCGAGAAATCCTGGATGGCAAAAATACTGAGGTATGTGCCGTATGTTACTATATATCTACAAACCGTCTAGTCTTTCAACATTTTCTAATGAGGTAATGTCAAGTAATAACAGGTTCCGTATCACAGGGATATAAATGTGAAAGCTCAGACCAGGCAAGAATAAAGACGGCCAACATGTTAGGAAATATATGACTATGGTCATTAGGACGTTTTCCTTCCCCCGTAATATGCTGTCAAATTACTGCAACATCCTCCTCTGTAGCCTTCTCTTTAACACTCTTGTAAGACACCAATCTATGCTCAACTCCGCTTCCCAGTAAATCCCCTTCACCTCTCTTCTCTGACAGTTCCTTTGGCCTCTCGCTGCCCAGCAAAAAACATTTCAAACTACTGACTCTGACATTACATATATCTCTTCACAGATCAAGTGCTATTCTTCCTGCTTATTCACTCCATTTAAAGGGTTATTCCCATCATATAAAGTGCTGACATATCTCTAGTATTATAGTAGTTCTTTTCTTGTATATAGGAGCAGTATTATAGTAGTTATATTCTTGTATATAGGGAGCAGTATTATAGTAGTTATATTCTTGTATATAGGGGGCAGTATTATAGTAGTTATATTCTTGTATATAGGGGCAGTATTATAGTAGTTATATTCTTGTATATAGGGGGCAGTATTATAGTAGTTATATTCTTGTATATAGGGGGCAGTATTATAGTAGTTATATTCTTGTATATAGGGGCAGTATTATAGTAGTTATATTCTTGTATATAGGGGGCAGTATTATAGTAGTTATATTCTTGTATATAGGGGGCAGTATTATAGTAGTTATATTCTTGTATATAGGGGGCAGTATTATAGTAGTTATATTCTTGTATATAGGGGCAGTATTATAGTAGTTATATTCTTGTATATAGGGGGCAGTATTATAGTAGTTATATTCTTGTATATAGGAGGCAGTATTATAGTAGTTATATTCTTGTATATAGGGGGCAGTATTATAGTAGTTATATTCTTGTATATAGGGGCAGTATTATAGCAGTTATATTCTTGTATATAGGGGGCAGTATTATAGTAGTTATATTCTTGTATATAGGGGGCAGTATTATAGTGGTTATATTCTTGTATATAGGGGGCAGTATTATAGTAATTATATTCTTGTACATAGGAGCAGTATTATAGTAGTTATATTCTTGTATATAGGAGCAGTATTATAGTAGTTATATTCTTATATATAGGGGGCAGTATTATAGTAGTTATATTCTTGTATATAGGGGGCAGTATTATAGTAGTTATATTCTTGTATATAGGGGCAGTATTATAGTAGTTATATTCCTGTATATAGGGGGCAGTATTATAGTAGTTATATTCTTGTATATAGGGGGCAGTATTATAGTGGTTATATTCTTGTATATAGGGGGCAGTATTATAGTAATTATATTCTTGTACATAGGAGCAGTATTATAGTAGTTATATTCTTGTATATAGGAGCAGTATTATAGTAGTTATATTCTTATATATAGGGGGCAGTATTATAGTAGTTATATTCTTGTATATAGGGGGCAGTATTATAGTAGTTATATTCTTGTATATAGGGGGCAGTATTATAGTAGTTATATTCTTGTATATAGGGGGCAGTATTATAGTAATTATATTCTTGTACATAGGAGCAGTATTATAGTAGTTATATTCTTGTATATAGGAGCAGTATTATAGTAGTTATATTCTTGTATATAGGGGGCAGTATTATAGTAGTTATATTCTTGTATATAGGGGCAGTATTATAGTAGTTATAGTCTTGTATATAGGGGCAGTATTATAGTAGTTATATTCTTATACATAGGGGGCAGTATTATAGTAGTTATATTCTTGTATATAGGGGGGCAGTATTACAGTAGTTATATTCTTGTATATAGGGGGCAGTATTATAGTAGTTATATTCTTGTACATAGGGGGCAGTATTATAGTAGTTATATTCTTGTATATAGAGGCAGTATTATAGTAGTTATATTCTTGTATATAGGAGCAGTATTATAGTAGTTATATTCTTGTATATAGGGGGCAGTATTATAGTAGTTATATTCTAGTATATAGGGGGCAGTATTATAATAGTTATATTCTTGTATATAGGGGCAGTATTATAGTAGTTATATTCTTATATATAGGAGCAGTATTATAGTAGTTATATTCGTGTATATAGGAGCAGTATTATAGTAGTTATATTCTTGTACATAGGGGGCAGTATTATAGTAGTTATATTCTTGTATATAGGGGCAGTATTATAGTAGTTATATTCTTGTACATAGGGGTAGTATTATAGTAGTTATATTCTTGTATATGGGGGCAGTATTATAGTAGTTATATTCTTGTATATGGGAGCAGTATTATAGTAGTTATATTCTTGTATATAGGGGGCAGTATTATAGTAGTTATATTCTTGTATATAGGGGCAGTATTATAGTAGTTATATTCTTGTACATAGGGGTAGTATTATAGTAGTTATATTCTTGTATATAGGAGCAGTAATATAGTAGTTATATTCTTGTATATAGGAGCAGTATTATAGTAGTTATATTCTTGTACATAGGGGGCAGTATTATAGTAGTTATATTCTTGTACATAGGGGGCAGTAGGATGGAGAAATTTGGTGTTGGCGGATGCCAGGAGAATGCTACCTACCGGAATGCATAGTGCCTACTATAACATTCAGTGGAGGAGGGATAATAATCTATGGCTGTATTTCAGGGTGTGGCCTCTTATTTTCAGTGAAAACATGATTACAGTACGGGACAGTTGTCCCGCAGCGAGGCAGGGACTCCTAGCGTCGTACATAACTATGATGCTAGGAGCCCGGCTCCCTGCACTGTGTTCGGTTCGGGACTTGCGGCCGAAATACGTTCCGTCCATTACTTACCGAACATGCTCGTGTGAATCCAGCCTAATTGTATGCCTGAGACTTTGGGGAAACAGTTTGGGGTTTGGTCCTTTCCTGTATCGGCATGACAGTACACACAGCGAGCTCCATGAACACTTGGTAAGATGAATTTGGTGAGGAGGAACAGAGCTGCACAGAGCTCTGTCCTCAACCCTATCCATCAGCTTTGGGATGAATTAAAACACAGATTGCCAGTCAGACCTTCCCCAACATCAGCACCCGAAATGCTCTTCTGCATGGCTTTCTAGTGCATGTAGGGGTTTGATGTCTCTGAATGTAAGCAAGTCTTTTCATTCACTGACAGCAAACCAAGAACTTGAAAATGGTTATGAATTATAATGCAAAGTATATTAGAAAGTTGTAGAACTTCTTATTTACAGAGGGATTCATTTATATTTACAAAACCCTTGTATTTTCACTTGTGAGTGGACTCGCATTTTAAATTGGTCAGTATTTATTTTTGTAATTTTTTTTTATTTTACTTATATGAACGTTATATTTTAGGCTTCGAAAAGACAAAATGGATGATTTGGATTTTCTAATTCCCTGTTTTCTACTGGTGGAAAGGTGAGTAATCTGCTGCCATTTTTTTTTTTTAATTAAATATTGATGCCCAATGTTTTGTGGATTTTACAGTTAAAAGGGTTTTCCATTCATACAGGGGAGGACATAGTAAGGCGGGATTCACACGACCGGGTCCCGCCCGAGCCCGAGTGTCGGCCGGTAAAATTTTGCCCGGCCGGTTTGCATAAAGTTTTGCATCCGTTCCGGGCCGGGCAGATCTGGACAGTGACATCAGCGGCAACTCCTGAAGGGGAATCCCCATGTGTTCGGGGATTCCGCTTCAGGAGTTTCCCCTGATGTCACTGCCCAGATATGGACAGAGACATCAAGCGCTCTGTCCAGGAGCGGAATCCCCGAAAACACGGGGACTCCGCTCCTTCAAGGAGCTAAAGTTGGGCTAGCACATAGCAGAGCGGGGAGATACCTCCCCCCTCTGCTATAGTGGCGTCGCTACAGTAGTAGCAGCCGCAGCAGCAGCAGCTGCTAGCGGCGCCATGGAAGGTGTCGCCGGGCCAGTGCGCTTTTAACAAGCAGGGGAAGGGAGCCAGCGCAGCGCTCCATTCCACCTGCTGTACACCCCGGCCCTGCCACACAGTGTACAGCGTAGCCATTCGTCCGAATGGCATCCACTCCTCCTCCTCACATGCACTCTGCGCTGTGAGGAGGAGGAGATAGAGCGCAAGCCTCGGAAAACCCGGCCATCACTCGGGACACATTCCGGTGATGGCCGTGTATTACCCGGCCCCATAGACTTCTATGGGAGCCGGGCGGCCGGGTACCCGGCCGAAAATAGAGCATGTCCTATTTTTTGACGGCCGGTTTTCCCAGCCGTCAAAAAATCGGTCGTGTGAATAGCCCCATTAGGGGTCTATTATTCCTAATGCTGCCGGGTGCCGGCCGATTTATGAACGGCCGGCACCCGGATGGGAAACCCTGCCGTGTGAATGAGGCCTTAGAAGAGGGACCCTGTGCAGGAAGACTTTATGGGCTCCTTACTCTCCAACCATAGGGCATCTTACTTATCATAAAGTGTCTCACTTGTGTTTCTCCAACAATCTATTAGTAATTGTATGGAAGTCACTATTTCAATCCTTTTCATGCAATTTAACCCTTTAGTGACCGGCCTATTTTAGGCCTTAATGACCGAGCTATTTTTTAAGTTTTTCCATCGTCTCATTCAAAGAGCTATAACTTTTTAATTTTTGCATCGACATAGCTGTATAAGGTCTTGTTTTTTGTGGGAGAAGTTGTATTTTTTAATAGCACCATCTTGAGGTACATACAATTTATTGACTGTTTTATTCACTTTTTTGGGGGGAATAGAAAAAAAAAAGCTATTTTGCCATTCTTTTTTGCACCTTAAATTTACGCCGTTTACCGTGTGGTATAAATAACCCACTAACTTTATTCAGCGGGTCGTTACGATTGCAATGATACCCAATTTATATATATTTCTTTATGTTTTACTATTTTTACACAGTAAAAACACTTTTTTTTTTAGTTATTTGTTTTTGTGTCGCCCAATTTTAAGATATATATATAATATTTTTACTTTTTTATTTTTCCGCCGATGTAGTTTTTTTCTTTTTTGCAGGATGACATGTAGTTTTATTGGTACTATTTTGGAGTAGATACGAATTTTTGATCACATTTTATCAAATTTTTTTGAAGTCAGGATGACCAGAAAACAGCAATTCTGGCATTGTTTTGTATTATATTTTTTTACAGCGTTCACCGTGCAGGTTAAATAATGTAATTGTGTTATAGTTGGGGTTGTTACGGACGCCGGGATACCAAATATGTGTAACTTTCTTACTTTTTTATTTATTTTTGTCATAATAAATCATTTTGTAACGGGAAAAGTGGGTTTTTCATTTTTTTTTTTACTTCGGATTTTTATTTATTTATTTAATTATTATAAACGTTCCCACTAGGGGACTTCACTATGCGATCATTTTATCACTTTTATAATACAATGCAATACTTCTGTATTGCAGTATATTACTGCCTGTCAGTGTAAGGCTGGATTCACACAAGGTCATTACGTCCGTAATTGACGGACGTATTTCGGCCGCAAGTCCCGGACCGAACACACTGCAGGGAGCCGGGCTCCTAGCATCATACTTATGTACGACGCTAGGAGCCCCTGCCTCTCCGTGGAACTACTGTCCCGTACTGTAATCATGATTACAGTACAGGACAGTTGTCCTGCAGCGAGGCAGGGACTCCTAGCATCGTACATAAGTATGATGCTAGGAGCCCGGCTCCCTGCAGTGTGTTCGGTCCGGGACTTGCGGCCAAAATACGTCCGTCAATTACGAACGTAATGACCTCGTGTGAATCCAGCCTAAAACTGACAGACATCTGTTTTACACTGGCCTAACAGGCATTCACTAAAGGCAGACCTGGTGGCCCGGATTGCATCGCAGGTGTGCCGATGGGGGAAAGAAAGGGAGTCCCTCCGTCCAAAGCCCCTGACATGTCACTATTGACCGCCATATCTGAACATCTGAGGGGTTAAACGGGCGGGATTGAAGCTGATTTTCATCCCGCCCGCCGGTTTAACCCCTCCGGTAGCTGAGAGCAGGAAGGGTATGTGCACACGACCATTTTTCAGGCGTAATGGAGGCGTTTTACGCCTCGAATTGCGCCTGAAAAGACGGCTCCAATACGTCGGCAAACATCTGCCCATTGCTTGCAATGGGTCTTACGATGTTCTGTGCAGACGAGCTGTCATTTTACGCGTCGCTGTCAAAAGACGGCGCGTAAAATTACGCCCGCGTCAAAGAAGTGCAGGACACTTCTTTTGACGCAACTGGAGCCGTTTTTCATTGACTCCAATGAAAAACAGCTCCAATTACGTCCGAAAACGACGCCGCGAAAAACGCAAGTACATGCAATTACGTCTGAAAATCAGGAGCTGTTTTCTCCTGAAAACAGCTCGGCAATTTCAGACGTATTTGCCGTTGTCGTGTGAACATACCCTTATTCTGATGCATTGGCGTAAAAGGCAATAGTTTTTTAGCGACCACCGTTAAAACACCTACGGGCGATCACTAACGGGTTATTAGACAGTAGGATGTTACTAGCTACATGGTATGTCCACCCTTTCATTGATAGCAAGTGATGACATCTCTAGGATATGCGTGACTTTCTGATTGTGGGGGTCTGTCCTCCGAGACCCCCGACAGTTGCTAGAATGAAGGAGCTGCGGGACTCTTGTTTTGCAGGGAGTTTATATGTTCGCCCCGTTATTGTTTGGGTTCTCTGGTTTCCTCCCACACTCCAAAAACAGCTTGATAGGTTAATTGGCTTCTTATAAAATTGAAATAAACAGAAAACCCCTTTAGTAGTCCAGAGAATCCGCGCTGTTAAATATGTAATGAAATGTCACAGCTACGACCCCTCCTGCTGACGTCTTTGCATGTTCTTTCCATTTACTTTGTAGCCTGGAACTTATGAATGACCTTCTGCTGGGGATAGAGGAACAGTTTCTTGATACCAATTTGACACGTCCCGAATTGGACAAAGCAGCTAAACATAAGGAACAATAACTAAAAATACAAAGAGAATGAGAAATGTGATTGAATGTGATTCACTACCTCTTGATCATGTTTACCTGCTATTTATTTCCTGCTTTTCAACTCTGCTACATTCAGCTTAGCTGCACCGTCTATAAGGCCTCATTTACACGAGCGTAATATACGCGCGTGCTTTTCACGCGTGTCGTACGCACCTATATTACTCTATGGGGCAGTGCAGACAATGCGTGAATTTTGCGCAGCGCGAGTGCGTTGCGTAAAACTCACGACATGTTCTATAATCGTGCGTTTTTCGCGCATCACGCACCCATTGAAGTGAATGGGTGCGTGAAAACCACGAAGGTCGCACGGAAGCACTTCCGTGCGAACTGCGTGATTCGCGCAAGAGCTGTCAAGCTGAATGTAAACAGAAAAGCACCACGTGCTTTTCTGTTTACAAACATCCGAACGGAGTGTCTTAGAGATGAGCGAACCGAACTTCACCGGGTTCGGCCGAACTCGTTTTGACCGAACCCGGCAGGAGACAGTCACTGTCCAGGGTGCTGAAAGAGTTAAACTGTTTCAGCACCCTGGACAGTGACTTCCGATCCCAATATACGTGAACGTGTAAAAAAAAAAAAAGTTCTGACTTACCGATAACTCCCGGCTTCTTCCTCCAGTCTGACCTCCCGGGATGACAATTCAGTCCAAGTGACAGCTGCAGCCAATCACAAGCCAAGCACAGGCTGCAGCGGTCACATGGACTGCCGCGTCATCCAGGGAGGTGGGGCCAGATGTCAAGAGAGGCGCGTCACCAAGGACGCGTCACCAAGGCAACGGCCGGGAAGTTCTCGGTAAGTACGAACCTCTTTTTTTTTACAGGTTGCTGTATATTGTGATCGGAATTCACTGTCGAGGGTGCTGAAAGAGTTACTGCCGATCAGTTAACTCTTTCAGCACCATGGACAGTGACTGACGTCGACTAGCCTCATCTCTATGATGGCGGCTGCGCGAAAATCACGCAGCCGCGCATCATACACTGATGACACACGGAGCTGTCACGCTCGTGTAAATCAGGCCTAAGAGTCTAAAAGAGTCTAAACTCCCCCACCTTTGCCATCATATGCTCAGGCAGCTGTGATGTCCCCCATGCTTTACACTGCAGTTATTCTTGTTCAGTTTGCGGCTCCAGTGACAAAAATAAGATTGTTTTCACTACATTGCATCTAAATGAAAAATTAAGAAACTTTGGAAATAGTCTCGATTAAAAATCTTCTACCATTTTGTGTATACAGCTCCTTTACAGACTGTATCTCAAGGGTTACAAAATACAAACAAACCCTGTGAAGTCTGTACTCCATCTTGCTCCTACTTACTAAGGCCTCATGCACACGACCGTAGTGTTTTTCTGGTCCGCAAATTCCAGGACCGTGTTCCGTGAAATGTCATCCGCAGTTCATCCGTATGTAATCCGCAGTTCATCCGTATGTAATCCGCAAAATGCGGATGAAAAAAAAAAAGCCTAGGTAAAACAGGATGACGACAGAACTCATTCCCGGTCGTCGCCTAGCAACACTTCCGCAAATCCGCAAAACTGCGGATGACACACGGAGGTGTATCCGCAATTTCCACGGGCCCATTGACTTCTATTGGCATGTCCGCATCGAATTTGCGGCCCGTAATAAGACATGTCCTGAGTTTCTGCGGCACGGATTTGCGGACATGCGGAGACCCGTGAAAACACGGATAGTGTGTATGGGCCCATAGAAATGAATGGGTCCGCAATTCTCCCGTGGATTTGCGGGGGAATTGCGGACGCAAAAACACGGTCGTGTGCATGAGGCCTAACCTAGTACATGAAAGAAGAAAAGAGACCCCAGCAGCTGGTAGGAATTAAGGACAATGTATTTACAAAAAGCTGTTACCAGCAGAGAAATTCCTTTAAATCCAACGGCCAATGAACTAATAATTGACTAAATAAATAAACAAATTTTATTGTGCGCCTGAGGGTATGTTCACACGGCCTATTTACGGACGTAATTCGGGCGTTTTTGCCCTGAATTACGTCCGAAAATAGCGCCTCAATAGCGTTGACAAACATCTGCCCATTGAAAGCAATGGGCAGACGTTTGTCTGTTCAAATGACGGCGCGTAAATAGACGCCCGCGTCAAAGAAGTGACCTGTCACTTCTTTGGCCGCAATTGGAGCCGTTATTCATTGACTCCAATGAATAGCAGCGCTAATTACGGCCGTAATTGACGCGGCGTTCAAGCGCCTGCACATGCCGGTACGGCTGAAATTACGGGGATGTTTTCAGGCTGAAACATCCCCGTAATTTCAGCCGTAACGGACGCCCTCGTGTGAACATACCCTTAGGCTGGGTTCACACGACCTATTTTCAGACGTAAATGAGGCGTATTATGCCTCGTTTTACGTCTGAAAATAGGGCTACAATACGTCGGCAAACATCTGCCCATTCATTTGAATGGGTTTGCCGACGTACTGTGCAGATGACCTGTTATTTACGCATCGTCGTTTGACAGCTGTAAAAATACAGCCTCGGCAAAAGAAGTGCAGGACACTTCTTTGGACGTTTTTGGAGCTGTTTTCTCATAGACTCCAATGAAAACAGCTCCCAAAACGGACGTAAAAAACGCTGCGAAAACGGCGCGAAAAACGCCGCGAAAAATGCGAGTTGGTCAAAAAACGTCTGAAAAGCAGGGTCTGTTTTCCCTTGAAAACAGCTCTGGATTTTCAGACGTTTTTGGTCACTACGTGTGAACATACCCTAAGAGCAAAAAGACTGACTACACTGAATGGTTAAAATGAGTAACATCACCTCCGTTTAAGACAGGGGTCTCAAACTCGGCCGGGTAAGTGGGCCGCATATAGGAAAAATGGGAAGTTGACGGGCCGCATTACTTTCAAATTTGATACAATACAAAATTATTATTAATCAATTAGTTATTTGAACTACAATAACACTATATTACTATAATAATAGCGCTAGGTTTAAAATTTGAGAGAATTCTCCACATGCTTATTTCAACATTCCAGCTTTCCAGTTTGTGTCGCTAAATGCAGTCCGGGCGATCAGTTGGCAGCGTTTGGCAGACACACATGTCAAGATTGGGCAGCCCCTTTTTAGATAGTGCCACAGTGCCCTCTGTAGATACTGCCGCAGAGCCCTCGGTGGATGCTGCCGCAGTGCCCTCGGTGGATGCTGCCGCAGTGCCCTCGGTGGATGATGCCGCAGTGCCCTCGGTGGATGATGCCGCAGTGCCCTCTGTAGATGCTGCCGCAGTGCCCTCTGTAGATGCTGCCACAGTGATGTCAGGGTCTTGCCCAGAGCTGGAGTCCCATAGCAGAGCCGCTTCTAGCACTCGAACTACAGTAGATTTGTGACTGCAGCTCTGGATTTGTTTGGAGTATGGGACCTGATGTTACAGTAGAGTTATGACTGCAGCTCTGGATGTGGCTGGAGTATAAGACATGATGTTACAGTAGAGTTGTGACTGCAGCTCTGGATGTGACTGGAGTATAGCACATTATATAATAGTAGAGTTGTGACTGGAGCTCTAGATTTATTTGGAGTATAAGACAAGATGTTTGCATCTGCATCTACTGATCTTGCAGTAGAGTTGTGAGTGTAGCTGTGGATGTCTCTGGAGTATAGTACATGATGTTACAGTAGAGTTGTGAGTGCAGCTCTGGATGTGACTGGAGTAAAGTACATGATATAATAGTAGAGTTGTGAATGCAGCCTGGGATTCCAGCTCTGCTCCTGACATCACTGTCCATATATGGACAGAGATGTCAGGGGCAACCCCAGAGCTGGAGTCCCGGGCAGAGCGTTAGTAGGCTCTTCCTGGGACTCCAGCTGTGCTCCTGATATCACTGGGACTCCTGCTCTGGGGAAGCCCCTGACATCATTGTCGATGTATGGACAGCGATGTCAGAGGCTTCCCCAGAGCAGAGCCTATACTAGCGCTCTGCCCGGGACTCCGCTCTGGGGAAGACCCTGACACACTGTCCATATATGGGCAGTGATGTCAGGGAATTCCACAGAGTCCCGGAGCAGAGCCTGTACTAGCGCTCTGCCCGGGACTCCGCTCTGGGGAAGACCCTGACACACTGTCCATATATGGGCAGCGATGTCAGGGAATTCCACAGAGTCCCGGAGCAGAGCCGATACTAGCGCTCTGCCCGGGACTCCGGCTCTGGGGAAGTCCCAGACATCGCTGTTCATATGTGGACAGCGATGTCAGGGAATTCCAGTGTCTCGGAGCAGAGCCGATACTAGCGCTCTGCCCGGGACTCCGCTCTGGGGAAGACCCTGACAAACTGTCCATATATGGGCAGTGAAGTCAGGGAATTCCACAGAGTCCTGGAGCAGAGCCTGTACTAGCGCTCTGCCCGGGACTCTGGCTCTGGGGAAGCCCCAGACATCGCTGTTCATATGTGGACAGCGATGTCAGGGAATTCCAGAGTCCCGGAGCAGAGCCGATACTAGCGCTCTGCCCGGGACTCCGCTCTGGGGAAGACCCTGACAAACTGTCCATATATGGGCAGTGAAGTCAGGGAATTCCACAGAGTCCTGGAGCAGAGCCTGTACTAGCGCTCTGCCCGGGAGGTATATATTAGATTAAAATGTGGAAGTATCAGAGCCCCCCCGACATGTTTCGCTGTGCTAGACAGCGTCCTCAGGGGTTCAGGGGCTTAATGGCAGCGCGCCGGGAAAACTGTGTCGTATTAAGCCGTGCCGAAAATCAGCTCGACCAATCATATATCACTATTCGGCCGAGCCCCTCATCATGTCTGATTGACACAGTGGCGGACAAATCAGTGTGCCCCGCCAGCGGCCAATCAAAGTGCACAACGGCTCTATCCAATGAGGTGTGAGGGAAAGAGACAACTCCCTCCCTCCCTGATGGACGCAGAAAGCGTCAGATACCTCCCTGCTCTGCTATAGTGCCGTCGCTACCGCTATAGCAGCCGCAGCAGCTGCTAGCGGCGCCACCGCCCTCATGCCTGGTGTCTCCGCTAGCAGCCGCTACGGCTGCTACAGCGGTAGCGACGGACACTAAGTGAAGAAGCGCCCGGGTGGAAAGGCGACTGCAGTTAGTGTGTGTATCCCCGCTGGTAGTAGCAAAGGCGCGGGGATATACAGACCCGCTGGCGCCCCTCTTGCAGTGTGGCGGCTGGCGCCCTGTGCGACCGCACTGGTAGAACATATCTAAGGCCGGCCATGCTTACATTATACCGTGATTAAACTTTACCTACCCAAGACTGGACAACACCTTTTGAAGGGATTCTGTCACCAGACGGACCTTCTTTAACCACGTCCTGCAAATTTCCGTACATATATGTCAGGGTGATCAGGTGATCACCAGCGAGATGGGGCTGTGACTGACAGACACACTTCCGTACTAACAGTCAGGATTGTATTACCCTCCAATCACTCCCTTTGTCAAGTCTCCACCAGCCCAAAAACAAGAAGGCCAATCTTTACTCAGAGGTGCAGTTAGTGATGACTTTGGAAGGGGGCATGGAAAATTGGATAGGGCTCCAGTCTAAGTTTTGCTATGGAGTCCAGTGATTACCTGTTGCATCTCTGATTTGTACCTTATTCTGCTGAATCACTGTGTGTATTATTCTTGTACTTTAACATCACTGTGATTTTAATCCTTGTACTGTGACATCACTGTATGCATTATCCTTGTAGTGTGAGTGTGACATCACTGTGTGCATTATCCTTTTACTGTGACATCACTGTGTGCATTATCCTTGTAGTGTGACATCACTGTGGGCATTATTCTTTTACTGTGACATCACTGTGTGCATTATCCTTGTACTGTGACATCACTGTGTGCATTATCCTTGTACTGTGACATCACTGTGTGCATTATCCTTGTACTGTGACATCACTGTGTGCATTATCCTTTTACTGTGACATCGCTATGATTTTAATCTCTGTACTGTGACATCACTGTGTGCATTATCCAAATACTGTGACATCACTGTGTGCATTATTCCTATACTGTGACATCACTGTGATTATCCTCTCTGTACTGTATTATCAGTGTGTATTATCCGTGTATCGTGACATCCCTGTGTGCATTATTCCTGTACTATGACTTGATTGTGTGCATTATTCCTGTACTGTACATCAATGAGATTAACATTTGTGTACTTTCACATCATTGTGTGTATTATTTCTTTACTGTAACATCAATGCACATAGTGATTATACAGGACAGAGATAATGCACACAGTGATGTCACAATACATGAATAAGGCTATAGTCACATCTGCGTTGTGCAGTTCCGTTGTTCTGCTCTGTCAGAGGCGCAGAACATGGGAATAACGGAATCAACGGCTCCGGTGCACAATGGACACCGCCGGTTGCCGACGGAACCCATTGACTTTAATGGGTTCCATCGGCTTTCCGTCGAGGTGTCCGTGATTTTACTGGACACAATAGCGCGGCATGCTACGCTATTGTCGTCTGGTAAACTCTGCCGGATCTGCGATGGAGTCCACTAACAGACCCTCTGACGCAGATGTGAACAAAGCCTAAGGCACACATTGAAAATACAGTACAGAGATAAAAATTACTATCATCTCTATACTGTATTAACACTGTGTGCATTATCCTGTATTGTGACATCACTGTGTGCATTATCCCTGTACTGCAACATCACTACGTGCATTATCACTGTAGGAAAGACACATGGCACAGAGTGGAGCCCTCAATAATCATAAGGTTCTTATGTTCGGAATTTGCTGCTTAAGGTGGTTACGGTGAAGTTGGCGAGATGTAATTTTTCCATGTTTTGCTACGGTGCTCCATGCTTATTTCAAGTCACGCAGAATAGTGAGTGCAGCTCTGGAGTATAATACAGGATGTAATTCAGGAATAGTACAAGATAAGTCATGTCATGTGTGTACACAGTGATTCCACCAGCAGAATAGTGGGTGCAGCTCTGGAGTATAATACAGGATGTAACTCCGGATCAGTACAGGATAAGTAATGTAATGTATGTACACAGTGACTCCACCAGCAGAATAGTGAGTGCAGCTCTGGAGTATAATACAGGCTGTAACTCATGATCAGTACAGCATAAGTAATGTAATGTATGTACACAGTGACTCCACCAGCAGAATAGTGAGTGCAGCTCTGGAGTATAATACAGGATGTCACTCAGGATCAGTACAGGATAAGTAATGTAATGTATGTAGACAGTGACTCCACCAGCAGAATAGCGAGTACAGCTCTGCAGTATAATACAGGATGTAACTCAGGATCAGTACAGGATAAGTAATGTAATGTATGTACACAGTGACTCCACCAGCAGAATAGTGAGTGCAGCTCTGGAGTATAATACAGGATGTAAGTCAGGATCAGTACAGGATAAGTAATGTAATGTATGTACACAGTGACTCCACCAGCAGAATAGTGAGTGCAGCTCTGGAGTATAATACAGGATGTAAGTCAGGATCAGTACAGGATAAGTAATGTCATATAAGTACACAGTGACTCCACCAGCAGAATAGTGAGTTCAGCTCTGGAGTATAATACAGGATGTAACTCAGGATCAGTACAAGATAAGTAATGTAATGTATGTACACAGTGACTCCACCAGCAGAATAGTGAGTTCAGCTCTGGAGTATAATACAGGATGTAACTCAGGATCAGTACAAGATAAGTAATGTAATGTATGTACAACGTCCAGATAGATTCATTTTTTTATATAAATTCTAAAATTGCGTTTTACTCCTTTAGGATGCAGCAATTGTTTTGCATCTTTTCATCTCTGCATTTCAAAAGCCATAACTTTTTGATTTTGTCCGTTAACTTAGGGCTTGTTTTTTTGTGGGACAAGTTGTATTTTTTGGTCACTTTTCATTGTTTTTTTGAGAGAGGAATAAACAAAAGACAGCAATTCTAGTATTGTTTTTCATGTTCTATTATTTTATTGTGTGGGATAAGAAAGTGATCATTTTATAGTTCGCATTGTTTTGGATGCAGTAAAACCAAATATGTTCATTATTGGCCATGATTTTATACTTTTCCCAGAAACTTTGTTTTGGCTTCAGCTGTTGCAGCCCGGTATTAGCTGTATGCTACAGTTGAGACCCACTGCTGATGTTGCATGCTTAGCTTTTGAGTCCGTACCCTCCCTTACGGCTCTTCGAGTTAAAGACCGGTTGACAGTCCCGTAAATGTACGGCGCAGGGCGGAAAGCGGTTACAGGAGCATGCCCCTTTAAGTAATCATCATAGACCTATTGTAGAAGACATTTTTTCCAGTTTCTCTTTCCTAATAATTACACCTACTGCAGAATTGTGGCATCTGATACTTGTGAATGGAAAGTGAAACTCAGAGTGTTTATAAGACAAGAAGTCAAAAAGTGATTGAGATCACATCAGCCTTTGACTCGGAGACATGTGTGACAGCTTTGAGCTGGGATCTATGACCGAGGATGAGAACAGGATGGCGGTGGAGGCTCAGATCAGAACCTTAAATATTCTGCATGATGCCCTGAACAAGAAGGAGTGGCTGCTGGCCGAGCCAGGACGAGATTATACACTGCAGGCGCCAAACGTTCCTATAATCTGCCCACAGCTGGTAGAAGATCTTATACAGACTGTGCAGCGGGTAGAGCTCCTGAAATATAATGGAACAAAGTATGAAACTGGCGCCAGCACCATCTACCCAGCGCCAAGTGATCCAGTCATTGGACTAAGTCCGGAATTTTGGAAAAGACATGAGAATCTGAGCTTCTTCTCCCGTCCTGGGGCACTAATCTTGGCGGCTGCCTATATTCTGGGGTACTATGGTGGTTACGATAAGAGTTGGTTGATGGTCGGGATGGAAGAAAATCAGAAACTTGTCCTAAGCGGCAGTCATATCTGTGCAGCATTCGAAGTCTGGATGAGACACAAAGGCAAATATGTCAATGGTTGTTATACCTGTTGTGGGGAGAAGTCCCTGCACTCCGTCTGCGAGTACTCTGACATAAGGTAAATCTATAGGGGTGCTGAGGTAGCGGTCATACCCGGGCCCTGGTGTCTGTGGGGTCCCCTCTGCCGCATAAGTAGACACCAGTTGAGGTCCATTGGGGGAGATTTATCAAAATTGGTGCAAAGGAAAAGTTGAGTAGTTGCCCATAGCAACCAATTGGGTCGCTGCTTTTATTTTCCAAAGGGCCTCCTCAAAATGAAAGCTGGAATCTGATTGGTTGCTATGGGCAGCTGCTCCATTTTTCCTTTACAGAACCACAAAGCCCTCCATTCCCTATCACAAATTTTTGGAAGTGATTATCAAAGAGCATTTCTACCATTTTTTTATTTACTTTTTTTTCAATGTCTCACAATTTTCAAGATCTCTGCTTGCCGTCAATGAATGTAGACATTATTGTTGAAATCAAAAGGCCTAAAATACAGTAAATATCAATCCTTGAGATGCTCCCTTCTGCCTAGTTGATAAATGAAACCAATATGGCTGCAATTACACAGAAGTTGTCACCCAGTTGCCTTGTTACCGCCCATCACTGCATGGCAAGGCAGGTTTGCTGTACAAGGTTCTGAAAAAACAAATTCAGGTTAACTCATAAAAGAAGTGATCTGATTGGTTGTTTTGGGTGTATATATATATATATATATATATATATATATATATATATATATATATATATATATATATGTATATAAGGCACTGGGCTCCTTGTAGGGTCTTACAATTCAGGGCTGCAGGAAAGTGTGTCATGTGACCCTTATCAGCCCCAGTGATTGACTGTCAGGGTGTAGAGGGGAAACAGGGCTGGATTATAGGATGGGTAAAAGGCGCAATTCATTGACAGGGGCTTCCACTACTTAGGTAGAGGGGGATAAATGGTTGCCAGACACCTTCGGCTCCACTTACCTCCTGAGAAACAAAAAAATCTGGCATATTAATATACAGCATATATTGATTGATGGCTGCCGCCACGGATTGTTGGCCAAGCCTGTCGACATTAGCCAGATTTGCCGACAGTTATGTCGTGTATGGCCGGATCAACTTATCCGCTTATTATATAATACTGTTTCTGAGGAGGGGCACCCCACCAAATGTTTCGGCCAGTGGCCCCTTGCCAGCATTGCCCATGCGGGCCCTATTTTCCAGCACTCTAAGGGCGGGTTCACACATGGCGGATTTTCACTTAAATTCCGCTGCGGACACTCCGCAGCGTTAATCCGCAGCGGAGCCGTTTCTCCATTGACTTTCACTTTAATTTAGCAGTGTTCGTTTACACGATGCGTACAATTCCGCTGCGGAGCATAGGCTGCGGAGCGGAATTTGGTGTCCGCAGCATGCTCTGTCTGTTGCGGAGCAGTGGCGGACTGGTTGCGGACTCATGGCGGAATTTCTCCATTGACTTCAATGGAGATTCTAAGTTCCGCAATGAAGTCCGCAGCTGTCATGCACATGTTATGTGTGGTGCGGAGCGTATTGGTTTTTTAACATGACATTTCTTCATTCTGGCTGGACCTATGTATTTCTAGGTCTACAGCCAGACTGAGGAAGTCAATGGGGCTCCCGTAATGACGGGAGCGTTGCTAGGAGACGTCAGTAAATAGTCACTGTCCAGGGTGCTGAAAGAGTTAAGCGATCGGCAGTAACTGTTTCTGCACCCGGGACAGTGACTACCGATCCCAATATACATGTATCTGTAAAAAAACATATAAGTTCATACTTACCGAGAACTCCCTGCGTCTGTCTCCAGTCCGGCCTCCCAGGATGACGTTTCAGTGTAAGTGACGGCTGCAGCCAATCACAGGCCAAGCACAGGCTGCAGCGGTCACATGGACTGGCGCGTCATCCAGGGAGGTCGGGCTGGATGCCGAAGGAGGGACGCGTCATCAAGACAACGGGCGGTAAGTATGAATTTCTTTTACTTTCACTAGGGAAAGTGCTGTCCCTTCTCTCTATCCTGCACTGATAGGGAGAAGGGAAGCACTTTTCCTGCAGTCCGCAGCAGCTAGTCCGCATCAATTTTCTGCACATTTTGTGCAGATCCGCAGCCGTAATCCGCAACCCGGATTAGGTGCGGCATTGATGCGGACAGTTGCGGAGGAATTCCGCCATGTGTGGTCATGCCCTAACACTTTGGGGGCAAGGTTCCTTTAAAATAAACTCAGCTTAAAGAGGCTCTGTCACCAGATTTTGCAACCCCTATCTGCTATTGCAGCAGATCGGCGCTGCAATGTAGATTACAGGAACGTTTTTATTTTTAAAAACGAGCATTTTTGGCCAAGTTATGACCATTTTTATATTTATGTAAATGAGGCTTGCAAAAGTCCAACTGGGCGTGTATTGTGTTCGTTACATCGGGGCGTTTTTACTACTTTTACTAGCTGGGCGTTTTGACGAGAAGTATCATCCACTTCTCTTCAGAACGCCCAGATTCTGGCAGTGCAGACACAGCCGTGTTCTCCAGAGATCACGCTGTGACGTCACTCACTTCCGGCCCCAGGTCCTGCATCGTGTCGGCCACATCGGCACCAGAGGCTACAGTTGATTCTGCAGCAGCATCAGTGTTTGCAGGTAAGTAGCTACATCGACTTACCTGCAAACGCTGATGCTGCTGCAGAATCAACTGTAGCCTCTGGTGCCGATGTGTCCTCGCTCGTCTGACACGATGCAGGACCTGTGAGTGACGTCACAGCGTGATCTCTCGAGAACACGCTGTGTCTGCACTGCCAGAAGCTGGGCGTTCTGAAGAGAAGTGGATGATACTTCTATACACAACGCCCAGCTAGTAAAAGTAGTAAACACGCCCCGATGTACGCACATAATACACGCCCACTTGGACTTTTACTTTAAACACGCCCAGTTGTACTTTAGAAAGCCTCATTTACATAAATATAAAAACGGTCATAACTTGGCCAAAAATGCTCGTTTTAAAAAAAAAACAACTTTACTCTTATCTCCATTGCAGCGCCGATCTGCTGCAATAGGAGATAGGGGTTGCAAAATCTGGTGACAGAGCCTCTTTAAAGGTGTTTTCCCCTGGCATATCTCTAGGCTGGGGATGGGGACCACTGTCCCTTCATTTTTTAAGATTGGTGGCCTAGAGGTCGGACCCCAGCACCGACCAGAATGTTATGGCATATCCTTGTGATATCCCATAATATTTTTAGATGGCAATACAGCTTTAAAATTAGAAAAACTTTTTGTGTCTTCTAATTGCTTCCACTTTTCACTGAGGTCTGTGGCCTAGAAAACATGGTAACCAAGTAACAGAAGCAGAAATCCTTTGAGTAGAATTTTCTGAGTACAAGGTTTCATTTCTATTCAATGATCTTCAGCTAGAAACAGGGGCGGGGCGTGACAACCTCTCCAGAATAAAAAAAATCTGACTTTGGTTGTCACTTTAAAAATCTGTAGAACTAAGTCCATATTACATAAGGTGTGTGATTCTCATAAATGCCTGGTCAACATCGAAAATGTCCGAAAAGGCAAACAAAGACTATAATATTGTCATTCCAGATATTTTCTACATTGGGCGGAGTTCTCCTTTAAGTCATTTGAACTGTATTTTCCATTTAGGTTTCTTTTTGATTCTGTAATGGATGAAGAACAGATGGAACTTGTAGAAACTTCTAGAAAGGCAACTCTGATGATCCTTTTAGACGCCAAAAACAAGGGGCTTTTTGTGGATAATGCGCATCTGACAACTCTACAGCAACCCATGGTTAAATTCCCCCTAATCCCCCGGACCCTCATAACAGACCTAATAAAGAAACTGAACAAAGTGACTTTTAAATCTGACAAGAAGCCGAGAAATGAAGCGCTCATCGCCTACCCTGGACCCCAGTCGCAGGACGTTATATATCTGTGTCCGTTCTTCTGGAAACAAAGCGACCAGCTGCGCCCTGGATCTCGCATTGGAACATTGATCCTCTCTGCATCACAAATGTTGGGCTACAGTCACGTCCTTAATTGGACAAGTTCTCCTGAAAAACCCATGGGCCATCAGGTAGGGCATTTACTGATGGCCGATGACATTTGTGCGGCATTTGAGCAGTGGATGATGCACCGGGGACACCACATGAATGGGTCCTACTCCTGCTGCGGAGAGAAAAACAAGGACTCTGTGTGCAGAGAATCCTTAATGGGATCAGGGCTAAGGCAATGTTTGCCGGAGGTGAATAGTATAATAGATGGGAATGTCAATTTTCATTACGGTGACATAGACACCATGGGCAGCCCCTCCATGACATATGAATATGACATAGATTAAAGGGACATAACTCTGCGCCGCTCCTCACCCCATTTTGCAACGCGGCCCCATTCCGGTGATTGGTACTGTATCGCAGGTCCTAAACAGCATTGGGTGGGGAGTGGCGCTGTGCAGGAGCGGAAATGAAGGAGCTGCTTGGCTTTACAGTGCACCGGGTCTCTTCATTCTAGGCATTGTTGATGATCCCTGAGATCCCAGATTGATGGCATATTATATATTCATATGCCATCAATTTTAGCGGTTGTAATACCCCTTTAATTAGCATCGGCTCCTTTAAGATACCCCATTCAGAGAGGCAGTGGCATAACTACTGCTTAGCAGCCGTATCGGCTTACGGGCCTGTGGCACGCCCCCCCCCCCCATACCCGGTGGCGCCGCTAGCAGCCGCTATGGTAGTACGGTAGTATGGTACGGTAGTGATGCCACATTCAATAGTATCTGCGTCCTTAGAACGCAGATACTATTGAACACTATACCTCCCAACCGTCCCGGATTCCGGGCGGTGTCTCGCTCTCCAGGGGGGCCGGGGGTATGTCCCACTGTCAACTGTATCTGTGTCCGCAGATACAGTTGAACCCAATTCTGAAGCAGGGCACCATCAGCTCCCTGCTTCAGAATTAGTTAAGACCGGAGGAGCAGTGTGAGCTCCTCCGCTTGCCAAGGACTCCCTGGTCACAGCGCTACTGAAAGAGACTCTGTCACCAGTTTATCAATTCCCTATCTCCTAACTAATCTAATAGCCACTATGATGCTGATAACTACAGTCTGATTTGTTTTATTATTTGCAAAGTTATGAGCATTTTTCTAAATATGTAAATGATCCTTTATTAGACAAGTGGGAGGTAACAGCAGTGATTCTCCTGAGGCGGAGCCTCCTCACAGCCTCTGACGCTGTCCTATCAGCATGAAGCTGCTTCACACAGTGTGAGAGACTGAGGCTGGAGGGAAGGGGGATCACTTCAAATAGCCAAATCTCGGGCTGTGGACCACCTAGAACAGGTGAACATAGTTTAGATGGCATATGAAAGAGGAGATTCTAATATTTCATATGACACCAGGATCGCAGGTCTAGCTGTGATACAACCGGAGATATCACCAGTTGAATACAGTCGGGAACGGAAGCTGTATACTATATGATTACGCTGTGTTGCTGGGCAAGGAAGGGGGAGAAGCTGTATGCTGATTGGACAGCGTCATACAGAAAACATTACACCCCCCAGAGTGAAAAGAGATTAACCTCCTATTTGGCTATTAAAGCCACATTAGCATATTTAGAAAAATGCTCATAACTTTGTAAATAATAAAAGTTTTTTTGAAAAAAAATCACACTGTAGTTATCAGCATCATAGCGCCTATTAGATTAGTTAGGAGATAGGGAATTGAGAAATTGGGGACAGAGTCCCTTTAAGTATAGTGCTCGGGGAAGAACTTGATGTCACTCTCCATATATGGACAGTGACATCAGTGGCTACTCCTTGAGCGGAATCCCGTTGCCAATGATCTGGCCGGGGATTCCGCTCCTAGCGGAAAGCCCTGAGGTCAGTGTCCATATATGGACATTGAAGTCAGGGGCTCCTCCTGAAGCGGAATCCCCGGCCAGAGTCGGCAACAGAGATTCTCTTGACAAGGGGAATGGTAACACCCATTTGTCTATTAGTCCTGGGCTAGACAAAGACTTTTTGTGGAATACAAGCATTTCCTATAACAGACATATCAGGAGAGGTGACAGATTCTCTATAAATCAAGTGACTTACAGGTGACATCTTCTCAGATTCTAGTAATTATTTTTCTCTTTTCCTCCCCATCCAGTCCAGAACTCATGATGACTTCCCCCGGCCACGACCATATGTCTTAGGCACCGCACTTTTCCAACATTTCCGCACCTATAAACGAAGATAAAATTTTCATGGTGCCACACACTATGCGCCTAAAAATAATAGCACCATACACTGCGCCCCTGAATGCAATTGTGTCAAACACGGCAAAATAAAGCACCACACACACACACAGTGCTCCATGTAGATAGTGCCACTCAAAATGCCCCCTGTAGAAAGTGCCACTCCCAGTGCCCCCTGTAGATAGCACCACTCACAGTGCCCCTTGTAGGCTGTGCCATTCACAATGCCCACTGTAGATAGTGCCCCATATAGAGCCCCATATAGAGCCCCTTGTAGATGATGCCACTCACAATGCCCCCTGTAGATGGGGCACAATGTACAGGGGGCATTGTGAGTGGCACTATTTAGATCCCCCTGTGGACAGTGCCCCTCAGAGCACCCTGTAGAGAGTGGCACTCATAGATCCCCTGTAGATAGTGCCCCCCATAAATCCCCCTGTAGATAGTGGCCCCTATCGAATTCCCTGTAGTTAGTGCCCCTCATAGAGCCCCCTGTAGATAATGCCCCTCACAGCCCCCTGTAGAGAGAGCCATTCAAAGATCCCCCTGTGTATAGTGTCCCCCATCGAGCCCCCTGTAGATAGTGCCCCACATAGAGTGCCCCCATAGAGCCCCATATAGATAGTGCCCCTCATCGATCCCCCTGTAGATAGTGCCATTCACAACGCCCACTGAAAAATAAAAATAGAACATTACACACTCACTTCTTGTCCCATTTCCCACGCCGTCCTCTAGCGGCACAGGCCTGGTTTCTCCTGACCAGGCCTGATACAGCGGAATGACGCAGGCGGACGCGGATACAATGCAGGGGGCTGCGCTGGGTACCCGGGTGCCTCAAGCCCCAAAAGCCCCAATGGTAATCTGCCATGCTTGCTGTCAGCGAATTCTTATACCTCGAGAAAACTTCTTTAAATACACAATTATTTTTTTTCCCATGTTTCTACTTAAAGGAGCATTTCTAATAAAAATAATTCCAATATTAATGAGTCTCATTATAAAGCCGCATTGATCAACTGTGCTGTTTGTCTTCAATAAAGTCATTTTGTATTTTTCTAAGATACGTTTGATTTGGTCTTATTATAGCATATAGGGATAACTTTTTGATGTTTCTAAAGCCGCATTGAACCTGAGATGCCGGGTTCACATATTGTGTTTTACTATATTTTTCACTCAGCAGTAATAATGCAGCTTTGTGCCCAAAAAAAAGTGTTATTAAGGGGAGGTGCTTGTGAAAGGGGCGTGGTTTAATGATCTGGCCTCGAATTGTAGACAGAGGTGTAGGGAGGGTTCCTGCTGCAGCAAGCTGCCTCCCAGCCTTTGATCTGAGGTTTGTGATAAGTCAAAATGGCTACCACCTGGAAGACATTGTATTATTGTTGTGTTACGTAGGACAGAATTAGAGATGAGGAGGATATTATTGCAACCCTTTTACATTTATTGTTCATTTAAATAGGGACAGGGGCATAGCTTGAAGCTTGTGGACCCAATGCAAAATCTCTAACACGACCCCCACCTACCATTTATAATATTTGTGTCTTCTTATGTGGCAGAGAGACGTTTGGGCCCCCTCAGGGCCTAGGTGCGAATGCCACACCTGTACCCCCTATAGCTACGCCCCAGAATAAGAATATTTACTGTTTCATTGTCCCCACACAAGATTTTGGGGTGCTGTAAGCTACTTTCTCTTTTATCCAGGTTGGGGCTACACAGCGATATTTGGTCCCACATGAGTAAGGCAGCCCTTGACCTAACTTCCCATAAGGAAACATTGAGGATGCGTCGTGGTAATACCGTGATTTTACAGCAACTTGCTCACGCCCAAATGTCGCCATGTCTTAAAGGATTTGTCCGGACATTTTTTATTGATGGCCTATCCTTAGGATAGGTCATTAATATCAATATCAGATCGGTGGGGGTCTGACTCCCGGCAGCCCCGTTGATCAGCTGACTGAATGCCGTGGCCCCTTCAGTGTTTACCAGGCACAGCGCCGTACACATCTATAGCGGCTGTGCATTGGATTGCTGCTCAGTTCCATTCCAGTTCATGCGCTGTGCCTCGTATAAACACTGAAGAAGCCATGATCCCATCAATTAGCTGATCGGCGAGGGTTCCGGGAGTTGGACCCCCACCGATCTGATATTGATGACCTATCCTAAAAATAGACCATCAATAAAAAATGTCAGAAAAACCTCTTTAACATGCACACATAGAAATGAGTGGGTATGCCAGACTCAGAAATAGTCTCATCAACCAGCTGAGCAGGGACTAAAGATGTACCGTAATATTCTCGTCATTGGAAATGACCTCCCGTTCTGTGAAATCACCAGCAGCAGGTAACATGAGAGCATGATGAAAACAAGGCCTGGAAAACCCTAAGGCCAGTTACACATGAAAATAAAACAGCCGCAAATCCCGGCCAGACTGCGGGTCCCATAACCCGAAATAACAGCATCACAGGGACCTAGTTTGGGTCATCAGACCTGGGGTCGGGCCGAGATTTGAGGCTGTAATACGCTCTTGTGAAACTGGCCTCAGGCAGAGATGAGACCACTTGTAGTTTGAGCCCAGCAGGAGGACAAACCCCTGACCCTATTGTGTGTAAACAGAGGAGCAAACCGGCCACAAGGAAGACTCTGGAGGGATGCATTAAAAAGGGACTCCCCATCATTTCAGGGGAAATCCTAAACGCTTATAAAAATTCACAGTGCACATTCAGCACTATGAGCTGCAAGAAAGAAATGGTGGACGGCTTCGTAAAAATCAAATCAAATTATTATTTTTTCAAATAAATTAATGAAAAAATAATACACAAAAAATACCAAAAACGGGGAAACAGACAGGGCCAGTGTCAGGACGTTGTCTGCAGCGCCACCCGGGGGTGAAGAGGACTGAAAGAACAGGGAGAGGTGAGTATCTGTACGTCTGGTCTGAGGTCTGTATTTAGGGGTCTGTATTTATTTAGGGGCCTGGTCTGGGGTCTGTATTTAGGGGTCTGTATTTTTTTATAGGATCAGGTCGGGGGTCTGCATTTATTTAGGGGGCCTACTCTGTGGTCTGTATTTATTTAAAGGGTCTGCTCTGGTGTCTGGATTTTGCTTGTGCCACTTCATGCCGCACTTTCCATCACCCCCTGATGTCCCTTCTCAAAAGTTGGAAAGTATACATATTGCTTGTCACCCAGCTTTCCCAGAAACACATATAGCAAACATGTGAATAACATTTGACAGAAGAACTGAACCAGCCTGACAGTTTCAATGCTGGACCCAAAACCAGATTTAAAGGGGTGATATGGGGACCAAAAATTATTAGCAGTGTAGTTGCTGCAGTATGTGAGTACACTCACTAATACAGGGGCGTAGCTAGGGGGGGAGGGCAGGCGGGGCACGTGCCCCGGGCGCAGCTCAGAGGGGGGCGCCAGCGCCACCTCCTCCTGCCCTATAATTGTACCTGTGTCGCAAGGACACAGGTACAATTAGAAGCAATGAATGACCGTGCCCGGCCATTCAGCGCCTCTCCAACTTTTGTACCAGTGACGCTTCCGTCGATGAAAGGCGCTGACTGACTGGCAGGGAAAGTCATCCTGCCCAGCCAATCAGCGCCTTTCATAGACGCTGTGTTCAACCCCCTGGAGACCTGCGCAGAAGAGAGCAGGTCTCCATGGCTGCCGGACGGCGTGGGAGCGGGAATAAGGTGAGTTTGAATATTTTTTTTTTTTTTTATTGTAATAGAAGTGTGTGGCTGTATCTGCGGAGGGACGGACTATATCTACAGGGGGGGCTATATCTACAGGGGGACTATATCTACAGGGGGTGGGCTATATACAGGGGGACTATATCTACAGGGGGGGCTATATCTACAGGGGGGGCTATATCTACAGGGGGGGCTATATCTACAGGGGGACTATATCTACAGGGGGTGAGTTATATACAGGGGGACTATATCTACAGGGGGGGCTATATCTACAGGGGGGGCTATATCTACAGGGGGTGGGCTATATACAGGGGGACTATATCTACAGGGGGCGGGCTATATAAAGGGGGACTATATCTACAGGGGGGCTATATCTACAGGGGTGGGCTATATACAGGTGGACTATATCTACAGGGGGTGGGCTATATACAGGTGGACTATATCTACAGGGGGTGGGCTATATACAGGGGGACTATATCTACAGGGGGGGCTATATCTACAGGGGTGGATTATATACAGGGGGACTATATCTACAGGGGGACTATATCTACAGGGGTGGATTATATACAGGGGGACTATATCTACAGGGGGGGCTATATCTACAGGGGGGGCTATATCTACAGGGGGTGGGCTATATACAGGGGACTATATCTACAGGGGGTGGGCTATATAAAGGGGGACTATATCTACAGGGGGTGGGCTATATACAGGTGGACTATATCTACAGGGGGTGGGCTATATACAGGGGGACTATATCTACAGGGGGTGGGCTATATACAGGGGGACTATATCTACAGGGGGTGGGCTATATACAGGGGGACTATATCTACAGGGGGGCTATATCTACAGGGGGTGGGCTATATACAGGTGGACTATATCTACAGGGGTGGGCTATATACAGGGGGACTATATCTACAGGGGGTGGGCTATATACAGGGGGACTATATCTACAGGGGGGCTATATCTACAGGGGGTGGGCTATATACAGGTGGACTATATCTACAGGGGGTGGGCTATATACAGCTGGACTATATCTACAGGGGGTGGGCTATATACAGGGGGACTATATCTACAGGGGGTGGGCTATATAAATGGGGACTATATCTACAGGGGGGCTATATCTACAGGGGTGGGCTATATACAGGTGGACTATATCTACAGGGGGTGGGCTATATACAGGTGGACTATATCTACAGGGGGTGGGCTATATACAGGGGGACTATATCTACAGGGGGGGCTATATCTACAGGGGGACTATATCTACAGGGGGTGGGTTATATACAGGGGGACTATATCTACAGGGGGTGGGCTATATACAGGTGGACTATATCTACAGGGGGTGGGCTATATACAGGGGGACTATATCTACAGGGGGGGCTATATCTACAGGGGGACTATATCTACAGGGAGTGGGTTATATACAGGGGGACTATATCTACAGGGGGGGCTATATCTACAGGGGGGGCTATATCTACAGGGGGTGGGCTATATACAGGGGGACTATATCTACAGGGGGTGGGCTATATAAAGGGGGACTATATCTACAGGGGGGCTATATCTACAGGGGGTGGGCTATATACAGGTGGACTATATCTACAGGGGGTGGGCTATATACAGGGGGACTATATCTACAGGGGGTGGGCTATATACAGGGGGACTATATCTACAGGGGGGCTATATCTACAGGGGGTGGGCTATATACAGGTGGACTATATCTACAGGGGTGGGCTATATACAGGGGGACTATATCTACAGGGGGTGGGCTATATACAGGGGGACTATAACTACAGGGGGGCTATATCTACAGGGGGTGGGCTATATACAGGTGGACTATATCTACAGGGGGTGGGCTATATACAGGGGGACTATATCTACAGGGGGGCTATATCTACAGGGGGTGGGCTATATACAGGGGGACTATATCTACAGGGGGTGGGCTATATACAGGGGGCCTATATCTACAGGGGGGCTATATACTGGGGTGGGCTATCTATGGAGCACCATATACAGGGGTGGGCTATAGCTACAGGGGGGGCTATATAGTATATAGCCCCTGTAGATATAGCCCAGCCCTGTAGATATAGCCCAGCCCTGTAGATATAGCCCACCCCTGTAGATATAGCCCACCCCTGTAGATATAGCCCACCCCTGTAGATATGGTCCCCTTGTAGATATGGTCCCCCTGTAGATAGCCCACATCTTTAGATATAGTCCCCCTGTAGATATAGCCCACCCCTGTATATAGTATCCCACAAATAGCTCCCCCTATAGTGCTCCACAGAAAGCCCACCCCTGTATATAGCCCCCTTGTACATATAGTCCATCCCTGTATATAGTGCTCCACAGATAGCCCACCCTTGTATATAGTATATACAGGGGTGGGCTATCTGTGGAGCACTATATACAGGGGTGGACTATCTAGTGGAACCCTATATACAGGGGTAGGCTATATGGCAGGCACTATCTACAGGGGACTCTATGGCAGGCACTATCTACAGGGGGCACAGTGTGTGTGTGGGACATGGTGTATGGTGCTATTATAATTAGAGGTGCAGTGTATGGCGCTATTATATTTAGGGATGTAGTGTGCGGTATAATGATAACTTTATATTTATTTATAGGTGCAGAAATATTGGAAAAGTGAGAAGCTGAAGACATGTGAACGGCAAACTGCAGAAATGGGCTGTGACCGGGAGAAGTCATCATAGGGGTCTGGACCGGATAGAGAAAAAGAACTAGAATCTGAGACGTCACCGGTGAGTCACTTAATGTAAATGTTTATTCTGCCTCTAATCAGCACTATAGTCACTGTATGTTCTGCAGTGAGATGATGGGTGGTATGATTATGATAGGATTTATTTTTTGTGAAACGGCATCTCCCAGCATATCCTTACCATTGTTTGGGCCATGCTGGGAGCTGTAGTTTTACGCCGTACACACCTATACGGCAGGGGTTGCACTAAATTGAGCTGTATTTGTGCTGGTGTAGTATATATGTAGTGAGCTTGCTTCTGGGGCTGTATTTATGTACTGAGCTTGGTTCTGGTGTTGTGTATAGAACCACATTGCTTGTAAAATCTACAAATGTTTTTATGCTCGCGTTACATAAAAAGAAATGACACGTCGATTGGTAGAGAAAACAAACACGGCGAGGGGGAAGGAGTTGTCGGGAAAGAGGTTGGGGGGGAGCGCCAAACTGAATCTTTGCCCCGGGTGCTGGAGAACCCTAGCTACGCCTCTGACTAATATACATTCCGGTCCCCCGTCATGCTGATTCAGAGACTTTTATAGATTTTGCAGCGCTGGCGGGGCACCAGAAGTCTTGTTGCACAATCTTCTTTGATGGCGATATGACTCTTCGTCACGTGACCGACCCCGCTGTACTCCATGTAGAAGCAGTAGTACCCCTAGTTCATAAAGTGCAGTGGGGCCGGTCACGTGACGAAGAGTCCCCACATAACCCCTTTAATAAAAGCGTTGTATCAAGCCCCTGAGGTTAAACTAAAAACAAACAAAAAAACTGCAGGTAAAAAAAGGTTAAAACGAAACAAAAAATATCATAAATGACACAGTGAAACAATAATGAATCAATAATACAGGAGCGATCATTATCCTGACAGACAAGGAGCAAGGGAAAACTAATTGTAGGCTGCCCTCTAACGGCCACATGTCAGTACTACACCCTACAAGAACGTGGCTATGTTAGTGATAACTGAACAATAAATTGAGGGAATAATAGTAAAATGGATCAGAAGAGTTCACCGTTATATTTGTATGAAAACAGCACAATGTCCAGATACAATTGCTCGTGAATACAATTTTTAGAAGACACAATTGCTCGGAGGCGATTGCTTCTGTTGTCTCGCTGGTTACTTGGAGTAATAATGCAGTATTATGTGGTGAAAGAGGAGAAAAAAAGACTTCGGCCATCATGTAAGTAGAGTAACTCGAATGCCCTCCTTACGTAGAATTACATTTTTATGCCTTTTAAATGTGCGTATACCGCTTTAAGTGTGACGTGCCATGTGTATACCCACTCTGATGCCCATCGGTGATGGAGGGCTGGTGGGCCGTAGTACTCGGCTGCGCTGGGAGCTGCCGGGTGTTAGTTCGGGCTTACGCAGAGTCCAACATTGACGTAATGGCGAGCGTTGTGGCGCTGTCTGCCAGTTAGGAGGGACCAATAGGAGATAGAGGAAAACTAAGGGAGAGAGTTGGCACCATTTACTAGACCGCATGGCATCCTGAGAAACCCTGTGTCTTCAGTCAGGAGCTGACCGTGAGGCTGGCGGTTCGCTGTTAGGTACAGCAATGCCAGGCGGAGAGTGGATCTTGAGGAGCCGGTTGGTGAGCCGTAGCTGAGGCCTGAAGTCCTGTAGTGCCCGATGGGAGTTTTAGCTGAGAACTCGTGTTTGTCGCTGGGAGAGACGTCGTGAGCGGTGAGAGGAGAACCTGCTCTGATTTGGGCGCCATTGCTGGGTCCGTGTGGGATGAGATGAGTAGCTGCTGGAAGGACGATAGTAACCAGTGCCTATTGGGAGGTGGTTGCCCTGTTTTACAACCTGAAGAGAACGTATTCAAGTGAAGGACCGCGCCATTGTGAAAGAAATAAAGGTTATGGTTCGACTTCAATTGCGTCATCTTCTGCGATCGTCTCAATCGTCATCTCTACATTTACTTATTGACATAATTAAAGTCAGATCAGTCACAATCTTTCTACCTGCATCTGGTCGGAAATATCAAAACGTAGCATAGGAGTAACGCAAAGCAATATGGCTTTCAAAGCAACTACCATTAAGATTGGGATTACGTTACTTCTTTCCTCTACCTAGTTAGGGTATGTTCACACGGCTTATTTCAACCATTTTTTCGGGCCGTTAATTCCCCCGAAAAATGGCTAAAAACAAACACTGAACGCCTCCAAACATCTGCCCATTGATTTCAATAGGAAAAACAGTGTTTCGTTCCAACAGGGCATTTTTTTTTTTTACGCGGCTGTTTGAAAAAACTGCTCAAGAAGTGCAAGTCACTTCTTGAGCCGTTTTTCATTGGGTCAATAGAAAAACAGCTCCAAAAACGGCCTGAAAAAAACGCAGCAAAAAAAGCCTAATGCATAAAAAACGGCTGAAAGTCAGAGGCTTTTTTTCCCCTTGAAAACAGCTCCGTATATTACATCCGTTTTTTGTTTGCCGTGTGAACATAGCCTTAGAGAATCTTGAAAACGGGGTTGTTGCACCCGCTTATCTGCCCTGAATAGGTACAAGAGAAGGAGCGAAAATTCCCAAAAATGTTGCCTTTTGGGCCACTTTCATCAAACTTGCCACTTTTCAGTGGGCAGTTTATCGGAAGGGTAAATAGGTGCTGAATTCAGCGCCTCAGAGTAAAACGTCCAATTTTTCTCTCTTAGGGCATGTGTACACACACTAATTACGTCCGTAATTGACGGACGTATTTCGGCCGCAAGTTCCGGACCGAACTCAGTGCAGGGAGCCGGGCTCCTAGCATCATACTTATATACGATGCTAGGAGTCCCTGCCTCGCTGCCGGACAACTGTCCCGTACTGTAATCATGTTTTCAGTACGGGACAGTTGTCCTGCAGAGAGGCAGGGACTCCTAGCATCGTATATAACTATGATGCTAGGAGCCCGGCTCCCTGCACTGTGTTCGGTCCACTACTTGCGGCCGAAATACGTCCGTCAATTACGGACGTAATTAGTGTGTGTGCACATACCCTTAGGCCTCGTTTACACGAGCGTGATATACGTGCGTGCGATGCGCGTGCTTTTCACGCGTGTCGTACGCACCTATATTAGTCTATGGGGGCATGCAGACAGTCCGTGAGTTTTGCTCAGCGTGAGTGCGCTTAAAAAAACTCACGACATGTTCTATATTTGTGCGCTGTTCACGCATCACGCACTCATTGAAGTCAATGGGTGCATGAAAACCACGCAGGTCACACGGAAGCACTTCCGTGTGAACTGCGTGATTCGCGCAAGAGCTGTCAAACTCTGAATGTAAACAGAAAAGCACCACGTGCTTTTCGGTTTACAAACATCCAAACGGAGTGTCATAATTATGGCGGCTGCGCGAAAATCACACAGCCGCGCATCATACAGGGCTGACACACGCAGCTGTTATGTGCCTTTTGCGCACGCTCGTCTAAATGAGGCCTTATTGATCAAAAAAATTATAGTGGGTGGGTGTGGAGTCATAGAAGGGGGCGTGGCTTCCCGTAGCCCACTGTATTTACGCCAGTGGCACATGGATGCTACAAAGTTATTAACATGCGTGCGTTTTTTTTAATAACGGTCGCATTTTTCTCCTGCTTGTTTTATAGTAAGACCGGCGTATAAAACACCCGTCTTAATAAATCTTCCCCTTAGTGTGAATTCAGACGTTGCGGTTAAAACTGCATAAAATAAAATGCACGCTGCTCTAGCGCTTTCAATGCCGTTGCGGTTTTAACAGGTGAAAATGGATAAATAAATGGGTTTCACCTGTAAAAACCGCAAAGAAATAAAAAAGCGCACGTTTGTTTTTTTTTATGCAGTTTCAACATCCGAACACACCCTTAGCGCTAAGCTTAAGCCATTTCGTACAGGCTTTTTTCTGCCGTTTTTTGTTTTAAGTCCTATAGAGAAGGCTTTGGGAAAAACGCCTGAAAAAACACAATACCAGAACATGCTGCGTTTGGAGAGAAACGTCACAGACCACAAAATTGCCTAAAAAACACCACAAACCATTAGGGTATGTGCACACACACTAATTACGTCCGTAATTGACGGACGTATTTCGGCCGCAAGTCCCGGACCGAACACAGTGCAGGGAGCCGGGCTCCTAGCATCATACTTATGTACGATGCTAGGAGTCCCTGCCTCTCCGTGGAACTACTGTCCCGTACTGTAATCATGATTACAGTACGGGACAGTTGTCCTGCAGAGAGGCAGGGACTCCTAGCATCGTACATAACTATGATGCTAGGAGCCCGGCTCCCTGCACTGTGTTCGGTCCGGGACTTGCGGCCGAAATACGTCCGTCAATTACGGACGTAATTGGTGTGTGTGCACATACCCTAACAGTGCATTTTATATTTTACTAGACTTTAATGTAACATTTGGCTGCACTAAAAACAGCCTAAAAAAAAAAGCAGCATAATGCGGTGTGTGAATCCAGCCTTATAGCAACCTGCGATAGAAAACTGAAAATAAATTTGCATTGTATTCAGTCGCACAGGTCGACAGCTAAGGAGCATCAGATACAGATAATCCGTGTGGATTGGGCTAAATCAGTTCATTTACAGATGGGAAGATTTAGTGCCACGTCCTCGCCTGGAAGGGACAAGCAGATGTCCGATAATCAGCGGCTGAAGATCACTACATCGTATCCACAGTGATGAGCCGGACGTCCTCGCTGCCGATACCGCTCAGCTGTAGGAGAGAAAGAAGAGAGCACGGCGCCCCCTAGTGCAAAGTAAATGCTAGTAACAGATAGGCATATACAAGGTAGCGCAGGCAAAGGCTCACCTTGTAAGTTTGTGCTATATACACGCACAATTCTGGAAACCAGCTGCAGCCAGGTCCAATCCGGTGAACCGTGAAGATTACCACAATAAATGAGAACAATTAAAATGAACTAAAAACAATACACATTTTGATGTGTAAGAGAACCTAAAGAGAGGCGCTGGTGTTAGTGAAGATAATAAGTAGTTATCTCCATTAAAACTAGTTATTTATTTGCTAAGCAGGCAACGCGTTTCAACATTGGACTGAAGATGTTAGTCCAACGTTGAAACGCGTTGCCTGCTTATCTCCATTAAAACTAGTTATTTATTTGCTAACTACTTATCATCATCATTATCTTCACTAACAGCAGCGCCTCTCTCTTTAGGTTCTCTTACACATCAAAATGTGTATTGTTTTTAGTTCATTTTAATTGATACCACTCAGAGGAAACGGGAAACCGTAATTGGGAATGAGAGGTGAAAGCAGAAACCCGAAAATAAATCGAGACTCAATCGATGGATGGATTCAGCCCACATGAAAGGATGATGGAATCCTGGTCTGATCCTATAAAAGAGGTTCTGCAGCTTCTAAATTGGTGCCCCAGGGGCAACTTTCTATGACCAAAAACAGACATTGTATTGTTCTATTCTACGCTTCATAGCGTCGTATGAAATATGGCTCAGGTTCCCATTGAAACCAGTGGGAGGCAAACAACGCCGCTTGAGTATACGCTACGTTCAAAAATCTCAGTCATGATTAAAGAGAACCTTTCACTTCCCCATACATGTGCAGCATGTAATGGAGGGGGGGCTGCACAAACTCTGGGGCACTTTTAAAAAAAAAAAAAAAAAAAAAAAAAAATCCTACCTCCCCCCGTTATTTAGATATCTGTGCCGTTATATTTGGTGCCCAATATTTAAATAACCCACTGAACTGTCAAACGGGACGTGTTATTATGGATGTGACATTGTCCAATCAGATATGGACAGTGTTAAAGCAAAAGCGTGGAGAGAGATTGTGCGCGCCCGCTCACACTCTCTCTTCAGCTTTGAAGATCAGTCCTCTGCCGAACTGGCAAGGGGGCATGTCACTGCTACGGACAGTGTTAAAAGAGCTGGGGAGCGCTTACACGGTCTGTAGCAGTGACTCGCGCCCTTCCCAGTTCAGCAGACGAATGAACTTCAAAGCTGAAGAGAGAGTGTGAGCGGGCGCGCACTCTCCCCTCGCTTATGATGTAACACTGTCCATTTCTAATTGGACAGCATCACAGCCATAGTAATACGCCCCCTTGACAGTATACACCCCGTTGACTGTTCGGGGGGGGGTTATTTAAATATCGGGTGCGAAATATAACGGCACCGATCTCTAAATAATGGCGGGATGCCGAAAAAAATATAAAATGTAAAGTGCCCCAGAGTGTGTGCAGCCCTCCCCATTAGATGCTGCACATGTATGGGGAGGTGAAAGGTGCTCTTTAAAAAAAAAACAAAAAAAAAACATTTGTTTAGAGTTCGGCCCAATGCACATGACCGTAATTACCATCCATCCATCCATCCATAAATACGGATCCGGTCATTTATAAATCATCCCCATATACAGAAGGGTGTCCGCAAATATGGTCCGTAATGCGTCTGTTTTACGGATCCACTAAAAAAAAAACAAAAAAAAAAACCGGGGAGCAATCTAGAGTAATCCCCCAGCGTTGTACATCCGTTGCAGTCCGTAATTAGAGAAACACCCATGGACTTCTATGGAGAGTCCATGCTGTAATTACAGCTCACAAAAAAAAAAAAGGACATTCTATAATCGCTACGGCAGTCACCCATCGCTCATAGATCTTAATGGGTCCGTAATTACAGATGAAAAATACAGTTGTGTGCATGGGGCCTAATTTAATAAAAAGTAGGTGGAGGGGAAGGGGATGCAGCTGCAATGTCTCCTCGCTCATCTACGAGGCTGGATGCTGTGAGAGAGGAATGGGAGACGTGAGGAAACCTAGAACACTGGTATCGCACCACCCACTCACCTTAAAGACATTGTGTCATATCAGTGGTCTATCTACACACCGCAGTGCTGTACCGTGCAGCTTAGCTCTTTACTATGGTCAGCTATTTTCCCACAATGCAACAGGAAAGCTGTAGAATTCAGAAATTAGCTTTGGATGTGAATGGAGACCATGCTTAAAGCAGAAGTGTCCAGTATATACAGTGTGACCAGTGCATTATATCTGGTGTATAGAACACTTTCTAGATACCGGGTATCATGACTATAAGACGACGCCCCCTACTGTCTCCTTCCAAGCTTGCCATGAAAAACACGAGATATTTGTTGCATTTTTATTAAAGTATTATATTTAAAATCAAAATCACAAAAAAAACAAAATTAAATAGGTTTATAATATAAAAAGGATTGCTTTCAAGAAAGGAGTCGGCAGGGTCTTCTCAAATTGAAAAGTTTTTGGAATGATTGCTTCCCCGCGCCTCGTCCACCCCCAGTGTGAGATCACTAGTCCGTTTGAGATTTACCGCTTTACCATAAGGGCGCAGTCACATGTGGAGTATTTGCCTCGTTTTTTTTACAGAGTAATAATACGCCACGGAAAACTTTACAACGTACTACGATGGGAACGATATCCCGCAACGCAAAACAATTGAGAAATCGGACTGAGTTACGGAATATTTTTTACATTGTAAAGTTAAAATGTTACGATGCAGAAATACGAGGCAAATCTGCCACAGGCGACTGCACCCCGATATGTGATGACCGCAGCAAATGAGAAGGATCAATAGGAAATATTTAAAACAAAAAACACAACATAGAAGATTCAAGTTCAATAGAGAAATCAAAATATATATACGAGGGTCGTCACACGTGTTTCAAGGGACGCTCTGGTGTGGAGAGAGATCGATTCGGATAATGAGCAGCAGCAGGAACATGACGCACTGGTCAGCACACATTCTCAGAATACAGACTGCCATAAACATCACCTGCGTTCTGACATCACGGCTTCAGCGGGGAATTTATTTTCACCATTCTATTAAAATTGCTTATGGCGCCAGTTCCTCCAATATGTAAAGTGGCTCCAAACCAGAGTTGTGGATTTTCCGGCTGAAATGTTAATCATTGTATTATGCAAAATTCGGCACTTTTAAAAATCACTGCTTGCAGTCAGTGAATGATACAATCCCTACTTGTTAGAAGAGTCCCTTGACTATAGGCTAATCACAAAGTGTCCCCCTGCTGGAACCCCCTAGTCATCAGCTGTAATCCGTGGGAAAACCTGGCAGTAAGTGTTTCATTTCCCTGCAGGTCCACCAGAGGAGAAATTAAGCATTACACAGTGTCCATTATTTATCGAGGAGAGGACAGGACGCTCTACGTAACCCCTCTCCACTATGGTCTGGAGATGAAGAGCCTGAACAGAGGACCCCCCCCCCCTCTATTATCTCAAAATTCCCGAATAAGGTTCATGAAAACAGGTTTTCTAAATTGGACAACCCCTTAAAAAACCGGCATTAGTGCCAGTAGATACAGTTCAATCATTGTATAGTAAGAACGTTATACAATTTTCCAATACACGTTCCGTATCAATTCATACCCGTTTTAAAGACCTCTGCTTGCTGTCATTCAATAGTTTATGCCCAGTGGATACAAATCTAGCCATGTGATAATCACACAGGTGCATGACCTGATAACGAATGAGCCGTGCACCTGTGTGACCATCAGATTTTTATCCACTAGGAGTAAACAATTAAGGAGTCACAGCAAGCAGAGATTGAGCTCTAGGGAAATAAAGCTTAACTGTTATAATATACTTTAAAAAAGGGGGTATTATGGTTTTTTATCAATGAGCCCTGCATCATTCCAATTTACTGACAGCAAGCAGAGATCTTGAAAGCGGAAAAAGGAAGTATACTAAAAAGGTGATAGCTTTTTAATATACAAGGAAACATCTTCACTTATACAAAATGGAAAACCCCTTTAAGGAAACACTTTGACCCAGTGAGGGGGGGGGGGGGGTAATAGAACTTTAACCAAGCAAAGTCTTTAGATGGCACCGTGCCCGTTCTTTCTGCAGACTTTATCCACTTTTCTGGCTGACTGAACAAGAGGAGTGTTGCAAAACTAAACACATACACAGCGCTGAGCGAATTCTGCATGGGGGGGATGGGAATTTGGAGAACAAGTATAACCAGAGAGAGAATAAACCACTTGGAGTACTACATTTTTCCTGTATCTCGGTCTTATAAAGCCGCTGCGGCTGAGAAATGTGCAACCTTTTTCTATTTCACATATCCGGGTAGATCGACAGACACGGGCACGACAACTTCACCAGCAGATTGGAAACCGCCATTGGCATTGGTTATGAGGCCCAAAAATGGTGGCCGTCTGATTGGGAGCTACACATATAGAACAGGACAACGTGAAGCCTTCCAAATCTTAGCGTCCACAAAGTAAAAAAAAATTATCTTATAAAAACCGACGGAACACAGAGATAAATTAAAAACGGTTCACAAAGATTTGACAATTTTTGGAAATTTTTATTCAAGTGTTCTTTTCCGGGTGAATGTATTTTTTTTTTGTAATGTTTTTAAAAACATGGGCGCGAGTACCCCCTGTGGGCACGAGTAACGCGTCCTTCAGTTTCTGAGCAAGTAGTAGAAGCAGCAATGATGGCAAAAGTGGGTGCAAAAAAGCACAAAACACGGGACTGCTGGAGGGCCATTATTGAAGGGGGAAGTCCCCTCGCGTCCGACCACACGTCAGTTTTTGTATTACAGTTCGCCAAGGCCATAGACCTGGCGTTGTAACAGGAGGTGCCACTAAGGCTTCGTTCCTGGCACCTGCAACAGTGTCCTGGTAAGGATAAAGCAGACTGAAGGTCTTTAATGGCCCATGACCACACTTGGTCCGAGGCGTGACTTTAGGTTTGCGGTCAGGTGCTATTTCCCTGTTCCTGCTCGAATAACAGCATGGCCAGCTGGGAACGAGAACCCAGTCCTTCCAGATTGCTTTGCACGCACCGGTGATAGATTTCCTCGCTGAGACGTGGGTTACAAGCCCGTGCGCGGTACAGCTGGAGAAGCGCCGGCTCCACGGCCCGGAAGACATGAAGTCCAGAGTAGCGAATAAACATCTCGTAGATATCCAGCATCTCCAAGATCTCCTCGTTCTCTTGCGCATCAGCCGTCATTTTTGTTCTGGCCGCCATGTAGTCGGCATTGTAGAAGCAAGCTTCGTCAAAAACGTCCTGGTCAAAGCGGCCGGCGTCCCGTACAAGTTCCAGGGTTCCCGAGGGAGACTGTTGCCCGTGCTCCGATACCTCGGGGTTGTAACCTTGGAAGTGAATGGGGAAGAAGACCTGCCAGTTGTTGATGGTGTTCATTCGGCAACGGTTGAGGAACTCCGAACTGACGTGGCTACCGACGCCGGCAAGGAAGAAGAGGGTGTCCACCGGGTGCTTCTTGGAGATGATATCCATGAGACGGATCTGAGAAGGAGCATCGGTCTTCACACTGATCCAGGGAATCTTGACGTCATGGTACTTGCGTTCATACTCTGCGATCTGGCTCTTGACTTGACCAAAAATGTCATTTTGGCTGACCTGCTGAGCTTGGAAGGGGTCGTAGATGAAGAGAAGGGTAAGAAGGGAGTTTTCGTTGCCTTGGATGTCTGTGAAGGACTGGAGGAAGCGGGTAGCATGCTCCCGGTCCTGTGCAGTCAGGGGTAGGATGACATTGATACGGCTGGCCTCGGTCACATAGGGCATAGGGATGATCTCTACCTCGCTGAGTGGACGGACAAGATGGACCCTCTTCGTTATGGAGCGGCTATGGCCCTTCTGAGTAATCAGTTCCAACTGGAGGTCCAACGTGTATTCCATGCCTCGCGTTGGGTCGAAGCGCCGGTAACCATTTAGAAGCTGCTGTTTGCGTACGTGCAGCACGGGCTGGTATTTGCGATTTAACTCATCGACGGCTGTGCTGATGACGTCAGTCACATCGGCAAGGTCGGCACCGATCAGCTCACACTTCGGAGAGTCATCGGCGCAGGAGAAGGTCTGTCCCTCGGTGAAGTAATCCCACTTCAGGACTTCAAAGCGTGTGCGTGGCTGGAAAGGGTGGTTGATTCCGAGAGGCCATGTGGCAGACTGCTCGCCCTCTACAGTCAGGCTGCTCGTGTTCTGGATCTCTCGCTGCAAAACATAACAAGAGAGAGGCGCTAAATTACTACAACAGTCTGCAAACCAATGGGAGTACATACAGTCCGACATGTCTGTGGGTCTAAATCATTGGGTATTAGGGGTGACCAGCATCTAAAAATCAGCACTATGGTCTTTCCTATGTTCTGTCTATGTCCAGACTATTAGCCAATGAGTCAGTTTATGAACTATTAGGAAGAGCGATGCAATTGATACTCTACAAATTCAGAAAATAAATGCCCGTGCTTGTTGGCATAGTCTGCAGTACCTTACCTATGCATGGATTAAAGTTTAGTGCAAGTTATTTTTGTGTAGTACCTACCGTATGACACTAGGGGGACCTATTATACGTATAACAAGACTAGAATTTAGGTATCTAGAAATAGAAGGGCAGGAAAGCTCAAGATCGGATATGATGCTACTTATAATGCGGCTTTAGGTAATCCTGACACTGATATAATAAAGGTACATGGGAAGCGACAAATTCTTAAAAAATTAGTACGATATAGATCAGCGTTCCGTTCCCCAAACCGCGGCTCTCAGGCTGCTACAGAACTACAAATCAAGGACATGTCAGGACATTCTGGGAGTTGTAGTTTTGCAACAGCTGGAGAGCCACAGGTTGGGGTACATGGGTGTAGACTATTGCATGGAGCCAATGATGCCAGCAGGTGTTAAACCCCTCCCCCCCTAACGTATCAAAAATACTCAGGTCCATGGTAACCTACTAAATTGGCCTCAATAATTTACCATTTTATGGGCCGCGTGGTAAAGGGTAATTATTAAATTAAAAAGGCAAGGAGAGCAAACACGGTACTGCCCTCATGGGCCCAATCAGATAAGGGGCCATCTGCCAACAAAGAACACGATAATATTCTACCACTAGGGGGAGCTCACTGAAGACAGATTTACAATGAAGTTCAATGGGGGCTGTATGAATCTGTATGCAGTGAGCACCCCCTAGTGGTGGCTACAGTGAAACCGAATTTTAGGAATCAAGGGAATATGCAGCTCTGCCCGGGGAAAAAAAAAAAAAAAAGTGGCTGTAGCCCCCTACGATAGATGTTATGAAGCTTAACAGCACCAAATTTTAGATTTATTAAAGATTACTATATAGGTACTAACCCAAACCCCCTCCCGTGGGAAGCTCAAAATATAAAATTCCCATACAAAGTCAATTTGGGAGTGGCCCTCGACCACTTTAATGTACGGTGCCAAGAAAGGTCGACGACTGCCCTGATTCTTGGTAAATGTAAAGAAAACAGCACTATTATTAAGAATGAAGAAAACTGAAAAATGAGAAGTATCTGAAACCCTTAGTCTGCGGCTCCGCATTCTATAAGGCGGCAAAAACCAGTCATACAGGTTGTTCGTGAACCAGTGAGAAAACAGATTTGAGCCCTTGTGTATGATGGGGGGGGGGGGGGTCAGAGGGTTCAGCATCAACCCCAGTACATTATATGACGGAGGCCGACTTGATATACACAGAACTAATCTACAGGCAACAGAACGAGGAATAGGATAAGGGGGCGCAAATAAAACCGCAAGAAGGAGTTCACCCACACATGGGAATTTAGTCTTTAACAATACTGACCACCATCTGCTGCCAAGCAGACTCCCGTTATACCTGGTGATGCAGCGGCATCCAGGTGGAGAACGAATGGAGAGGGGCGTGCGACTCTCCATTGATTTCTATGGGATATCTATTGATTCTACAACCTGGTGACCCCGGTTCTGGAGATAAGCTTTAAGTCCCAGAACTGGGACCTGCTCCTTCCAGACATTTCTGGCAGGTCCCGTGGATATGCCATAAAAGGTCTTCGATGGGAATACCCCCTTTAAGTGATAAAATTCTAGCTGCCTGCACTATCCGCCAGGAGACTAGGAATTCAATAATAACCTATTATGCCGTAAGCTTCAAAGTATAAAATGTATGCGCTAAGCTCCCTCTAGTGGCGGCTGCAAGAACCTTATTATTTAACTATACCTATGCAAGGGATTTGGAGCTCTATCAGAAAAACGGAGCTCTGAAAACTGTAAAGATACATTAAGAAATTGAAATCGGCACAGAATTATAGACCTACTATACAGAAAACGAATACAATCATAGTGTTGGAGGGCGGACATGGACTTTAGTGCATTCAGAAGAAGCTTGCTTCCACTATAGGATAATAAAATATTACTAAATTAAAGCAACCAGGTCTGTACAGCCGCCAATCAGCAGTCGGAGGGGGTCGCACTCACCTGTAGCTGTTCTATCTCTTGGTACGTCTTCTCCAGTTCCAGCTGAGCAAAGTGCTTATGAAGGCGATACATCTGTACCGGGTCCAGGACTGGGTGGGCTGTGAAGGTGACCTTGAAGTGGTCGTCAACCTCTCGATCGGGGTCCACATTCTTCCCTAGTTCAAAGTAACGATAACGTATTCCCTGCAGATAAAGCAAATGTGGGTCAGTCAGAACAGATGCATATATCGTTATATGAGGAGGAGGATGCTGGGGGTTATTACCTTCCATGGTCAGACATTTGATTTGCATTTGCCAGCAGCTAGAACTGTACTGAGGAGATGTAATACAGATAAATATAGCAATCTGTATAGGAACTATAAACCCGTGGTTACATACACAGAGCAATTCCATCAGGTATCAATCTATTATTGCACATAGGGGGCAGTATTATAGTAGTTATATTCTTGTATATAGGAGCAGTATTATAGTAGTTATATTCTTGTATATAGGGGGCAGTATTATAGTAGTTATATTCTTGTATATAGGGGCAGTATTATAGTAGTTATATTCTTGTATATAGGGGCAGTGTTATAGTAGTTATATTCTTGTATATAGGTGCAGTATTATAGTAGTTATATTCTTGTATATAGGGGGCAGTATTATAGTAGTTATATTCTTGTATATAGGGGCAGTATTATAGTAGTTATATTCTTGTATATAGGGGGCAGTATTATAGTAGTTATATTCTTGTATATAGGAGCAGTATTATAGTAGTTATATTCTTGTATATAGGAGCAGTATTATAGTAGTTATATTCTTGTATATAGGTGGCAGTATTATAGTAGTTATATTCTTGTATATAGGGGGCAGTATTATAGTAGTTATATTCTTGTATATAGGGGCAGTATTATAGTAGTTATATTCTTGTATATAGGAGCAGTATTATAGTAGTTATATTCTTGTATATAGGTGGCAGTATTATAGTAGTTATATTCTTGTATATAGGGGCAGTATTATAGTAGTTATATTCTTGTATATAGGGGCAGTATTATAGTAGTTATATTCTTGTATATAGGGGGCAGTATTATAGTAGTTATATTCTTGTATATAGGGGACAGTATTATAGTAGTTATATTCTTGTATATAGGGGACAGTATTATAGTAGTTATATTCTTGTATATAGGGGACAGTATTATAGTAGTTATATTCTTGTATATAGGAGCAGTATTATAGTAGTTATATTCTTGTATATAGGGGGCAGTATTATAGTAGTTATATTCTTGTATATAGGGGGCAGTATTATAGTAGTTATATTCTTGTACATAGGGGCAGTATTATAGTAGTTATATTCTTGTATATAGGTGGCAGTATTATACTAGTTATATTCTTGTACATATGGGCAGTATTATAGTAGTTATATTCTTGTATATAGGGGCAGTATTATAGCAGTTATATTCTTGTATATAGGAGCAGTATTATAGTAGTTATATTCTTGTACATAGGGGCAGTATTATAGTAGTTATATTCTTGTATATAGGTGGCAGTATTATACTAGTTATATTCTTGTACATATGGGCAGTATTATAGTAGTTATATTCTTGTATATAGGGGCAGTATTATAGTAGTTATATTCTTGTATATAGGGGGGCAGTATTATAGTAGTTATATTCTTGTATATAGGGGCAGTATTATAGTAGTTATATTCTTGCATATAGGAGCAGTATTATAGTAGTTATATTAGTGGATTTGGTAGACATTCAGCTTATAACATCTTGCCGCAAAATAAAATTTTTAAAAAACTGTCTCCTCCAAAGATAAGTGCATTTTCCCATATAACCTTGGTGGGCTTTCTGGAGCAATCTTGGCTGGAATTGCCCTTTAATGTTCTACATAACTAAAACGCAATTAATTTAGAATACATGCAAAAAAAAGTTGAATAAACCCCAGAGAAAATAGAAACAGTCAGTTTCACTACATAAATATTCGAACTTCACGATTTCCCAGTCCATACCACCAAAAAGCCAGGGCAGTGGGTACTTCGTGCTCCGCTCTGATAATTGCGGATCTTGCTGTAAAGCGGCCTCAATGCAAGTGCTGCAAAATCTTGGTATGTTACACAAAGCCGCCTTATAAACCCTCATATTGCAGGACCGAAGCGGAGAAAACAGCAGCTTTCTTCTTCTGCATACACACCGAGGTGCACGTACCTATAGCGGCGCACACAAAGATTTACTTTCCCATGATAATCATTCAAAGTACGTTAAATATTAACCACGTGAATTCCAGAGCTCAGAAAGCACTGGGTTTTTGTACAGGAGAGGGGAAAAAAAACAAAAAAACAGAACCCCGAAAACCTTTTTATCCCGTATCTTACATCCATGCGGAGAGGGGATTTGAGGTTACAGGCCAAAAGCCTGAGGCTGCACAACTAAGATTCTAATGACATGTCCCGTTCTGATTCCTCTGAGGGAAAGACTTTAGGACAGGTTTAGGGTATGTTCAGCGAAAACAGCTCCTGATTTTCAGACGTTTTTGGGACTACTCGTGTTTCTCGCGGCGTATTTTACGGACGTTATTGGAGCGTTTTTTCAATGGAGTCAATGAAAAGCGGCTCCAAAAGCGTCTTTTTACGCGCTGTATTTTGACAGCGACGCGTAAAATTAAAGCCTCATGGGAACAGAACATCGTAAAACCCACTGCAAGCAATGGGCAGATGTTGAGGCGTAATGGTGCCGTTTTTTCAGGCGTAAACGGCCCGACTTACGTCTGAAACCACTGCGTGTGAACATACCCTTATTAAAACAGTCTAAAGAAACAGTCTTTGCAATCACAGAACAACTGAGAGTGAAGGTCCTATTGGTTGCTATGGGCAACAACATTTTCTTTTAGACAATACAGATAAACGAGGCCCTTTGCGTGGATCCAAATCCCCAAAAATTTAATATCCCCATGTAACGGTTATTATTCCACCTAGTTAGGATGTAAATGGTGATTTGGATTCACAGAAAATCTCCATGACAAGTTGACATGCAATCAGTAGTGCAGTCTCAGGCTTCGGGCCTGTAAGTTGAAGTGATCGACAAGGTTTAATGCAGACTAGATGGCCTTTCTTTTGCTAGGGGTGGGGCAGTCATTCGCAAGCAACGACTCTTACCTCATGTTCGTCTACGCAGTTGACATGGGTGTAATCTATGATGCATCTTCCCAGCCACTCATCAGGCCTGGCGCTAAGGATATCATTGCGGCAGCTTTCCAAATGGGGCTGCAACTTTTTCAGGAGGCTTCGAGAGAGGAGATAACCGAACCCACCATAGCAGTATTTCCCCTCGGTGTCACCACCGATGAACTCCTCAGGCCGGCCCAGGTACAAGTCAGAATCAATTCTTAGATGAGCGGCAAGCTTAGAAATGCGGTGAGCCTCGGTGTAAGTGTCGTCCTGCACCAGATAGAACCAGTCATACTCTTGGATATAGTGATCCAGTAGATGCTTCACTGTCTGGTACATGTTCCAAATGGGCCGGTCATCTCCATGGGTCACCACCGACATGCCGTGAGGGAGTTTTCGACCACGCATGCCTGTGAAGTAGACAAGCTTCTCCAGCCGGTGACCTAGGGTGCGATTGACTGCTACCGCTAGGGTGTTCAGGGTGGTCTTGGACGTCAGGACACCAACAAAGAGCCGCTCTCTGATGCCAAGTTCTGTGCTTATGTAGCGAGATCTACAACCAAGGAAGAGAAAGAAAAAAAAATTAAGATGGCGGAAGAACCGATTTGGAAATTACAACCAGTTTACAAAACAGATTAAAAACAGTCTATACTTAAAATAAAAAAACAAAAACATTGCACCAAACGTAACAGCAGCAGATGGTTTTTAAAGGGGTTGTCTACCGGAAAAAGCTGGTGCAGCAATCCGCTCCCTCCGATAAGCCGCATCTAGGCATACGTTTCTCCAGCCGCTGCAGGGAAAATGTAGAATTACATGGTGGCCAGGTATGTAAAAGCCAGGATGTTCTCCTTTGTGGCACAGAGGTGGTGGCAGGGGTCTTGAGTGGGACCCCACCACTAGGATAACCATATTCCAACAGGGAATATAGGCAGGGGTTGGTGTCCATAGACAACCCCTACAGTGAAGTTTTCCATTTCCAAATTCATCCAAGTCTTGAAATGAGGAAATTCAAAATAAATACAAAGTTGCAGAACTTCTCCTATAAGAAGATTTAAGGGGGTTGTCTGGTTTCAAAAACCCCATTAGGTCCATTCCGGTCCCCAATCGATCAGCAACAGAGTGTCTCTGGAGGACCCAGCATGTCCATACATACAGCTTATTGAGAACTGTAATGCTGCTTTTCCCCTGTAGTTGCGCTGCAGGAGAATTGAAGGCTTGCCGTCAGATTACAGCTGATCACTAGTGGTCCCCTGTCATCTGCTTATCATGAAGGGATCCCTCTAAGAAAAGGGATTGTCCAAAGGGGACAATTCTATTAAGGCTGGGGTTTCAGCCATGTCGTCATGATGGGCAACATCTCTGAAGATTGGTTCTAATCCCATTCCTAAATGATTGACAAGTGTGACTGAGGAAGCCGCTTACTCCCAGTGATCCTACAAGTGCGGCAGAGTGGATTACAGGCTCCTCAGTCCACGACGTCAATCATGGAGCCCAATTATTTTAAGTGCACAACTTCTCAGCAAATATCCACATTCCTTTTGTCCAGCAACCTCGTTCTGTAAGATTCTTAATACCGCTTCTTCTGGATGAGCCGGGATCCCAGTAAGTGTCGCTGACAGGAGTTGCCCCCCCCCCCCCACTACGGTCATTAGTTTACCCTCTAATCTGCACTCAATAGCTATAGGTGAAAATATGGTAATTACAGACTTGGACGTAAAGCTGCCCAGAGTATATACACAATGTCAAATATAAAATAAAAAGTTAATTTGAGCAAAAACGCAAAATATTGGAGAACATTACAAATAGGACGTTTTTCAGTTCATATCTGGGCCAAAGGGACACGTGCGGGTGTCTGTACAGCAGCACATAGTGTCCCTATGGTTCTGTATTATGGAGCGGTGGGCCGTATATTGCCTCCATATAGGGTATCCCTCCATAATACAGCAGATTATGGAACATGCCTTTTTTCTTTTCCACTCATGGATTCCATATGAAATGTGTGAAGAAAAACCAATGCCAGTCAAAGCTGTAAAGGTTAACTGCCAAGCTACACGGGCAACCTACACCACCAAAAATACCATTATGGTAGGGAGCGGACAAATGGTCAAAATCTGTAGGTCTGTCATAGGACTACTTAAAGGGGTTCTCGGCTTTGGACAATCCCTACTTGTTAAAATGGGCTATTGACAATAAGCGGATCACAAGATGTCCCTGTGCTGGGACCTGAGGCGATCAGAGGTAATCTGGGGGAGGGGGGGGGGGCGGTGGCAGTAGTTTCCCTACAGCACCACCACAGGGAAAATGAAGTATTACACCGTGTCCATTCATATCAATGGGTTGTCCGTGTAATGCAGGATAGGACAGGTCCCCCAGAGACGCTCTACGTAACCGCTCTCCACTATGTCCAAGAGAGGAGGACCCTGAACAGAGCACCCCACCCCCCCTTTATTACCTCAGAATTCCCTAATAGGGTGTATGAAAATGGGTTTTCTGTACTGGACAACCCCTTTAAGTTATTAGAAAGTTCTGAGGAGGGTCCATTTTGACAGAGTGGATTGTGCAGCGTGTAACGTCTTTTATCAGCCTGGTGTATGTTCTGCTCTCACATCTGCGTTCTGTCCGTCTTGTTGTACTCGTGAATATAAAAAGTCTTTTTGTTCCAGGCTCTGCCAAGGTTGCTGTACGTACCCCAGAGAGGAGGAGGAGGAGGAGGAGGAGGAGGAGACGGGATTAGACCATGTAGAGACAGAAGCCGAAGTGTAAGATACCAAGACGTATCCCCGCCGCCCTCCCCCAGCAGAACAATCACCTGTCTGTAATGGAGACCAGCACCTTGAGTAAACTTTAACCCTAGAGAGAGAACACACACACACACACACACACACACACACACACACACACACACACACACACACACACACACACACACACACACCTCGTGGACCGAGAGAACCTATAGAAGGATGGGCTATATACTGCACCACCCAAATCACATCCAGCAGATAGGACATGAAGGAATTTTTTAGTAAATCACGATAAAATCGGATTCCTTGAGTCGTCCCCTTCTGTCAGGTTTGTTCTATTCAGACATTTCTTGGTTGTATTGGTCTTTGGGAACAGAGCAATATGGCCGCCATTATAGCTTCCACTAGGTTGGTCACCGAGCTTTTCCAGATGTCTGAATATCACGTTTGCACAGATCACACAGATGGGTGACGCATCAATAAGCCTATCGTTAAAAAGACAGGGGGTCCCTCCTTCAGGACCCTCATCTATTATTTAGAGTGTCAACAAAGAGCGTCGTTAGCTTTGAGGACCCAGGGTAATGCATGGACAATTACTCAGACAGCCCATTGATATGAATGGGCAGTTTAATGCTTTATTTCTCCTGTGGTGGCGCTGCATGGTCCCCTCACAGATTACACCTGATCGCTGTGACTCCAGGTGAGGGATAACCCATGATCAGCCCATGGTAGGGGAAAGGGACCTTTCAGCCAGGGATGGAGGAGCCAATGTGACTATTAGGGACCAGAAAAAAAAAAAAGTTCCATAGACCGTCCTAAACCGTTGGCAACATTAGCAAGTTTGTGGACGTATTTGCCACATGGTTGTGGGGGGGGATTTGTCCATCTTAATATTAAGGAATTGCTATTTATGCAAGATCAGAGGAGTACATACAATTCACGTAATGGGCATATTTTTTTTAGCTGCCACTGTAATGACATCACTAAAATGCCAACACAAGTGATGTAGTAATGTAAACCAGTGGCTCTGCTGTTTTTGCAGAACTACAATGCCCAGCATGTCCCGACAGTTACATGCTGGGAGTTGTAGGACTGCAACAATTGGAGATGAAAGCAAACCATCCACCTGGATGATATACTAGGAGTAGTGTTAAAGGCAGACGCGCACGCTGCCCGTCATCCACTACGTGGCACAGCTGCACAGACAAGTTATTTTTAGCCAAAAAACAGCTTAAGGCAACTTACAGGAAGGTCACATCTGACAAAGGATCTCGGACGCGTCGGTGATGCTACAGTGCAACAATACGACGGCGCAGCTCATAGCGGCGTAATATCCACTGCGACTGCAATACACATCTGGATATTAATATATGCAAGTTAAATATTCCTTCAAAGACTCAGAAGCAGTACAAGGGCTTGTTTATACCCCCGATCTTGTACGGCTGAACGTAGATTTGCCATTTAGGAGCCTAGAAAAGCTCAGTGGCAGCACAGTGGACGCAGTCATGACGGATAATAAGTTCCAACAAGCTTTTATTTTAGAAAAATCGGAATAATGCGGTCCAAGATAAAGAACGGCATGACCAGACTACTGCCAAGCCTTTTTACCCTTCTTTCCTGTCAGAATCGTGGCAATCTTGTAAGAGACCCTGGTTGCTATGGGTACACTGCATAACTACCAGTCTTTTCAATGGGGTTGTCAGGAAGCGCATCCATAGCAACCAATCTGCCTCAGATTAAGGTAAGAGTACCGGCAGCTGAAGGCACAGAGCAAAGAGCCTGGTCAGGACTTAAACCAGGCCCTTTCTAGTGGTCTCCAAACTGCGACTCTAGAAAACTACAACTCCCAGCATGCCCCGACAGACTGCGAGAGCCACAGGTTGGCGAGCACCATCTTCCTGCCATATTAAAGGTGGAGAATCTTCACTCAGTACCGGCTGCTCATGTACATTAAATTTAACAGCGTCTCATGAATATTTCTCCTCCGCTAAGAAAATTCCTCTCGTAAATCCAGGCTAGAAGGAAAGCTCTGGGGGTTCTGGAGAAAAATCACTGCCTTTGATCTTCGGGGTATTAGATTATTGTCCCAATTAGCTGCAGGTGAAATGGAAGCAGCTGCTGGAAAACCAGAATATACGTGCAGATGAGACGTACATGAAAACCGATGCTCCGGAGCGTAGTCTTGTGTGAAGTGACTTACAAACGGAAACGTATTAGAAATTCGCTCTCGGCGCCAACTGATCTGTGACCTTCAGTGACTGTCCTCCATTAAAAACCCCTCAGACATTCACTGGTCAAATGTAGATCCGGTTTGGCGATATTAAGGCTTTAAAAAGCACAATCACCGCTGAGCACCCCAGTTCACGTAGAATTAATCTACATAAAAAGCCAAGTCTCGTAAATACATTACATTATTGAGCCAGAGTTACATCCTGTATTATACTCCAGAGCTGCACTCACTATTCTGCTGGTGGAGTCACTGTGTACACACATTACATGACTTATCCTGTACTGATCATGAGTTACATCCTGTATTATACTCCAGAGCTGCACTCACTATTCTGCTGGTGGAGTCACTGTGTACATTACATTACATTACTTCTCCTGTACTGATCCTGATGTTACATCCTGTATTATACTCCAGAGCTGCACTCACTATTCTGCTGGTGGAGTCACTGTGTACATTACATTACATTACTTATCCTGTACTGATCCAGAGTTACATCCTGTATTATACTCCAGAGCTGCACTCACTATTCTGCAGGGTACAGGGTTAAAATTTCCACGTATAGAACTTGTAAAGAGGAGATCCCAGAAAACAAATAATCAGAACACCAGGCACTATACAGTCATTTAATGTAGGAAAAACTAACTGCTCCCCCCCCCCCCCCCCAGCTCAGATGCCAAAGGGTCAACATTGGTCAAAGGTTTCCCAACGACCAGCACAGTTGGTCCTTTAAAGGGGTTTTCTACCATAGCAAGTCATAGCCTACCATATACCATCACTTACTGATCAGTGGGGGTCCGACTGCAGGGAACTCCCACAAATATTTATAATAAAGTATTAGCCGCACTAGCCAAGAACTGCAGCTCCTTTAATATTTCCCTGCTCCGGGCCACCAGGTTAGATGGGCTGTGTTGGTATTCCCGGCCATCCGCTTGACCACGGGCACCGCTGAGCAGGAGAAAAGCGAGTATTCTGGCGTATCCCAGTGATATAGGCCATATCATTCTACGGCGGGAACACCCCTTTAAGTTTACCAATCCTGGCAGAACATTTCTCGCCTTTACAACGGCAGCCGTTTTGGACCCCAGACTGCAGGTCGCTCCAAATCTCTTTGATTCGAGCTTATCGCCCATGCAGCTTTGTTTTTCTGGCACCGCCATGTCGATTTCTTCCAGCAGATAGGCAGCTAGGAACAATCAAACTGTGTACAAACACGGCTCAGCTGTACATCTGCAACTGATAAATCCGTCCGAGACGGCAAGTGTTTCTCTGAATGGAGTGCGCTCCTTCCTGCGCAGTGACAGCCGCCGCCGTCTGTAGTTCTGCCAGTAGTTTAGAAGACTTTGCCACTGATAAAAAACACGGTGTGCATGACCTGGGGCCTTCTCTACTGTCTCAATGGGATCTCTACAGTTGAAGTCACATACAGTGTGCATATTCGTTTTACCATATAAAATGGTCTAACATTGTTAACCCTGAGCTTCCTGTCTCATGAATAGAACTCCAGAATTACAGTAAAGACTGACACAAGCAAAGCAGTAGAGGGGATGTAAATGCCCAACTATGCAGATGTAGGCTTAGTTTAGGGTCAGTTGCTAAGCCAGTAAAGCTCTTAGAGAGGAGTATGAGAATATTTGACAACCACATCCGCCTTTTATCTGCGTTCCGCCATGGTTCCTGAGGAAGCGATCGCGCTAGAATCTTCTTCGTAGCCGATGTCACATGATATATGGCAGCTGCGTATTGTTTTTCTATCAGCGTATGTGGTTAATGACCAGAGATTCACAAACCACTTCTCAAAACCAGAGTACGAGGACAGAATGCTGATTGTAGACATGGAGTCATTGAAAATACAAGCCGTCAGCGCAAAAAGTGGAGATTGCGGAATACATTCAGTCAGACAAAATGTGGGCAGTCCAGTGAAGACCCCCCCCCCCCATTATCAAATACCTTAGTAGAGAATTCTGAGAGAGGAAAGGTGGGGGGGGGGGTCCCTTATACAGACTCCTCTTAGCCCATTTCAATGAGAACTGTGTAATACTCTATTTCCCCAGTGGTGGCACTGCAGAGGAATGGAACACTTATTGCCAGCTTAGCCAACTGATCGCTGGGGATCGATTATTTTGAGCTACATCTCATTCTCCAGTCACCTCCAAAGCAGTATTCAAAATTCTGCTAGCAGCCACTGTGACAGGCATTATCCACAGCAGCTCCATTCTTTCCTTAGGAGGTGGTTGGGAGACCCCCGTTCTTGGCATAGGTGTGAGTCCCTGGGGTGAGGGACCTGCATCTAGTAGACCTTTATGGCATATCCTGTAAACACCCCTTTAAAATATGGCTTATTTGACCCAAAGTGTAAAAAGAGATCTCTACAACCCACATCAACTGTCATGTGACAAGGCATCACGTCTTATGGAGCCAGGAGAGATTTGACGTATAGGACCTACTTTTATAAGATGGAAGACCCCCTTTAAGCATTTTCCCATAATGCACCATGGTGTAATGAGACATCAGACTACTACAGAGCCAGGGGTAAACACTACATCTCCCACAATGCAGGACAGCAGAAAATATTACATGCAGGTATATTACACAGGGTTCATAGTGCTGTCGTTTTTAGTAGTCCACACTCCGCATTGCCTGTGCCCGGCCTGGTATAGCTGGAACATTTGCTCCATAGTCATCTGCGGTCTGAGTGACGCCTCCGAGTGGGAAGACTGGCAGGAAACGAACACCAACAGCAGGTAGCGGAGATCTTGGAGACGAGGGCACTGCCAGGTTAATCCCGTAGGGGAGTGAAACGACAGAGGAAACAGTAACGAGGGCTCAGCGGTGCTTATTAAGTGACCCGCTAAGTGCCAGTCTATGGAGGGTGAGCAGTGCCCTGTACCAGGGAAAGTGCCCCTTATACTGAGAGTAAATCTGAACGGATTCACATCAAGTGAAAATGAAAACCTGGTGGCAAAGACCTTTAAAACAGAAACCTGAGCCGGACACCTGGACGGACCCTTTAAGATTAGCACATCTGCCACCTTCATCTGTACCCACTGAATGGCAATGCCCATTATGGGGCAAAGACCGTGCATGTAGTTTACGGAAATAATGAACCCTCTCTGTAGGGTGGGGGGGGGGGGGTTCATCATGCATAGATACTGTCCAGCCCCATAGCATGGTTAAGTAGGAACGCAAATCAGATATTAGCCCCCTGATTAGCACCGGGGAAGACTCATTTGTGGGGCACTCATGCCGCTTGGCTGTGTTCCCATTGCGTTCGAACCCTAGGTTCAGCATTTGCACCAGGAAAGCACAAATCTCTTCACTGCTTTCTGCCCTGATAGTTTGTTACAATGTATCAGTGAAGGTAGGGCTAGTGCTCCATGGAAACCTGGAGTCTTTTTTAGTAAAATGACTAGAAAGCAAATTTCACCACCCCCACCCCAAAAAACGTTTGCCTGCTTGCGCAAAAAAAAAAAAAAAAAAGTCATGCTCTTTCTACGAGCGGTATCCGCCTCGGAGCTCCCGTTGAAATCAATGGAAGGTAGAAAAACCTGCGTCACTTGTTTGTGCCATTTTTTGCATTCCATGTATCAACCTGGATTCCAATTCTCAGAGGATTGTCTAGACTGTAAACAATTGTAACAACTCCTCAGCTGTGAGAAGTAGTATTAGATCTGTACAGGTTTTTAGCTTCTGGATGTAAACAAGAATGCTGTCAGTGAATAGAAACAAACAGATCTTGAAGACAGTGAAGACTTGGAACACAAAGTACATTAGAAAGCTGCAGAACTTCATTTACGGAATACGTTTTTTAGTCAATGTTACAGGAGGACCGTACATTACAGAGCGCCGCAATCAATAACCCCACTTCTGCGTACGAGCTGCACGACAATTAGGTCAGCGAGAAATTCATTGGGGGGGGGTTAGATCCAGCACATTTTTCCGCTCACACCCCCTGTAGATCCTCTGCAGCTGGACAGATTCCCGGAATCACCTGGTGATCGCACTCCCGTGTCCTCAGACCTTCGCCCCCCGACGAGCTGCTGGTAGCGGATGACTAAGGAGCCATAACCCACCATATGTAACGCATCATCCGCTGACTGAACTCAACCCCCATAAGTGGGTGTCAAGGTCACCGCCATATGAAACACAAGGGAGAGGCGTCCAATAAAACCCGATCAGCCGTGTACTCGCCCTGTAAAGAAGAACCAGCTCCTCTATACGGGGAATAAGACCCCCAAGAAGCCTATATAAAAAGAACATAATATCCCTCCTCTCTTTTTTCCTGGAAACGCCGGATAACAGTCATTACAGCTTGCAAATTTGTTGTCACTCAGCTTTCCCAGACTCCTGAATGTCAAAAATGTTCCAGCATTGGCTAGATTGTTCCAGAGTTTCACACCTGACGTACTGATATCTGAAGAGGCTGGGGGGGGGGGGGGGGGGCGGTTAGATTGTTTCACCTGCTTGCTGAAGGTGAACGAAGACTTGGGGACACGGTCCTTTAACCGGTTTCCGCATGGCACTTGAATAAACCGTCTCACGAGTTCTTAAAGGGAAAACTGCATCTGACATTTGTTGCAAATGCAAGGTAAAAAGTTTAGGGGGACATAAACCAGTGCGGACGGTGCTAGGGCTTTTTAAAGTGTTGAACCTCCTCGGCCCAAAGCTTACAGAACAAATTCTAGGTGAAATTTCCAGTTGAAGGCCCTATGAACTGAATTTCTTCTTATAATCAAGGCTAAGTAAATAAGATTTAAGGCTAATAAGATTCTGCAAATTAAAAAAAAAAAAAAATGGATTGTATTTTCAAGATCTCCGTTTGCAGTCAGTGAATGGGATTATTATAATTTACATTCAGAGGCTGCAAACCCAGACAAGACCTAATGCTTCTTTGCAAACCGAGGATTTGCTGCAATTGTATTCAGTCTAAACAATTCTATAAACCCATCAGCAGCGCAAATTTCTCTCCTGTCCTGATAGTTTGTTACAATGTACCAGTGAAGGTAAAAATGTATCAATCAATCTGGACTCCAGGCTGTTTAGATCAGAGAAAGGTCTAGACTAGGCACATTTTTAACTAACCCAGAGCTGGGAAAAAGAAAAAAAAAAAAATAGATTTGGTCTGTATGTAAAAAAGTTGAATGTTCCCATTCACAGACATCAAGCAGAAATCTTGAAACCGGTGAGGAATTGAAGGCACAATGTGTATTAGAAATTTGCAGAAATTTTGGTAAGTAAACGGGCTCCAGGAAACGCAGGCAGCCCAGAGATGGACGGACGGAGGGGCCCCGACTGTACACGAAGGAAATTGCCATCAGGAAGTCATTAAAACTAATGTGAAACATCTTCATTTTGTAAGTAGCAGAAGTCTCTGGAGTTCAGAGAACCGAGGAAAAACGAGGGCCCCCCACCCGATAATGGAGACCCATCGTTCCCATTTACAGAAATTATATTTACACCCCCCCCCCCCCCACACGAGGGGTCACTTTACAGCTCCTATTAACTTCATAGGCCCCTGTGGGCATTGGAGTTAATGCAGCCCCCCCCCCCCCCAAAAAAAAGCACAGTAACAAGGAAATGTATCATCCACAAATGGCTTCCTGAAGTGCGGACTACAGGCAGGACAAATAAACACGTCAGGGGCTCTGAAAGGGAGAGTGACCGCACTTCAGGAAGACATTACAGCCCCGCAGGAAGAAGCGCCACATAATCGTCTTGTGAATGGACGCATTGTACTTCATGTAAAGCCCGGCGTTCCTACAGCATAGACGGGCACCACTGAGGGGTCTCCAGTCACTGTCCGATGCTTAAGGGCACTTAGTAGGGAAAAATTTTTAAATACCTCCAATGACGTTCATTATTTCACCTTCTGGGAAAGCTGGGTGACAAATATATCGTCCATTTGGGTTTCCCAGGAATCCTCAGATTCAGAATAACAAATAGTTACAGTTATCCATCACCAGCTTCCATGTTGAAACAGATATTCAGACTGGCCGTTCAGGAGTCTGGGAAAGCTGGGTAGCTGACAAAAGTAGGTAGTCCACTAGATCCACTTCCAAACAAGCAGGGTATAAGGAGTGGTATAGGTGAGCATGTGAACGGGTTTCCCTTTAACAGCAGCAGAAGCTGTAATAGCGGCCATTTTGGTTGTCACCCAGCTTTCCCAGAAACGGATCACTGACAGAATAATATCTGCTTACTGCGAGGACCTGCTATAATCAGCAATCCCAGTACATGACCTATAGGGTCAGTGACCTGTTCATTGGGGGTTCACAGACTGTTGTGACTTCATTGACAGGAAGCAGTTTGTTTACACTGTACACAGGAGAAGATTGGAAGCACTCAGACAGTAGATATTGTTTAGGTCCTGGGTCAAAGGTCAAACCTATATAATTTTATGGGTAAGACCTCCCCCCAAGTGTCTACCCTAATAAGATCCTAATGGAAAGACGCTAAGACAAAACACAGGGCCCCAAAAAAAGGGCGAAGACGTGGCTGTAGTTTCTGGACCCGAGCCGTACCCGCGACGCTACTGGCACATTAGACGTAGAAAAGGGCCGTGGCATGAGAAAAATTAAAAGGATTTCCCGTAGGAAAGTCTCCTACAGCCAATACAAAAAATAATGATGATTTATTAAAAAAAACGTGCGCCATTTTTGACACAAAATATTAGTGTAAGTGTACGCCAGCCGTGATGTGGCGCAAGGGCAAGAAAGGTGTCAAAGGCGGTGTCCACATCTGGGCTGACGGATGCGTTTTGAGCCTTCATAGAAGATTCCGTCAGTGTTGACGGGAAGAATAGCGCTGCGTGAAAAACGATAGAACTTGATGCGCCCCATTATAAATCAACGCGGTCTGTCGGGTGCCGGTAGTATCCGTCGTATGACACTGCATGATGGTTTCTATCAACGGCAGCCACAACGCAAATGTGAGAATACAGTAGGCGGACACGGCTAGCAAGCTGCGCCAAATATTATACAGCGGCCTGTTCACATCAGCGTTCGGTTTCCGTTGACGGGTTCCGTCAGACCTTTCCGTTGGAGGAGCCCATCAACGGAAACCATAGCTTCCTTCTGCATTACCCTTGACTTGAATGGCAAAAGGTCTGATGGGACCAAACGGGACCCGAACGCAGATGTTGGTAGATTTATATCATTTCTGTCGCCCGACTACATCGTATGGGACATGACATTGCACAACATAAATTTAGGTGCATTTGCCGGATTATCAGAGATTGACTTATAAATTGGTCTCCGCATGAAGATAAATAAAGCCTAAAACAGCACAACCAAAAAAAATACAAAAAAAATTTTTTTTTAAATTATATACATTTTTTTTCTTAACCCGAGGAATTTCCTAATTGGTTTTCTCTGCTCAGTCTTCTGATCTCGAATTATTTTGCAGTTCTGCGCCAGATTACCAGATTTAAGATGATAAAATATACCGGATTAAAGGAATTCGGCTTCGTTCACGGGTTGCGTCGGAGCTTTCTGTCACGGGAACCCATGATTGCACCACCATTGATTTCAATGGTGACGGATCCGGTGCACATGGTTTCCGTTTGTCACCGTTGCGTAAGGGTTTCGTTGTTTTGACTGAATGAACAGCGCAGTCCGACTACAGTATTGATTCCGTCAGAACCCTTACACAACGGTAACAAAAGAAAAGCATTTGCACCGGATCCGTCACCACTGAAATCAATAGTGATGCGAATGGAAACCTATGGTTTCCGTTTGGATCCCGTTCATGGGTTCCCCTGACAGAAAGGTCTGATGGATCCGAACGGAGCCTTAGTTTTCACAACACAGCAGTGGTATCCCACCTGTGGCCCTCCAGCTGTTGAAAACAACAACAACAACTCTCATCAGAGCCACAGATTGGACACCACCGCTACAATGTCCCCCCTCCCCCAGTCAGAACACTTATCGTACCCGTTGCAACAGTTTCCATAGTCGACAGACGCAAATGCTACAATCAGCCATGGAAAACCAGGTCATACCAGCAGTACAAGGGATTTTTAAATAAACTATTCAATCAGTTCTATCCATCTCTGGGAAAGCTGGGTGACAATCAATATGGCCGTTAATCCAGCCCCAACATCTTTCCCAGAATCCTGAATGCCAACTCTTGTAACCCAACAATACAGGAGATGGGGAGGTATCAGTGGGCAGACCGGTCAGTTACAAATCCTGGGAAAGCTGGGTGAATGTCCTAGAGAGCTGATGTGGAGGATTTGTGGTGCGAATTTCACATCGCAAATCTGCAGCAATTTACAGTACAAAAAAAAAAAAAAAAAAAAAAGCCAATGGGGCTTTTGAAATCCTCTCCACATGTAGTGGAAAAAAATTTGCAGCCTGCTCGTTCTTGTGCCGAGTGGGCACAATGGGCGTGAAAACACCCCAATATAGAACACGAATTTGTAGCAAGATACAGTTGCCACGTCTGGACGCACCAGTCCACACAAAATCTTTCGAAAAGGATTTGGACACAGAAACCGCATCTGATTCAGCGCCGAGAAGCGTCCAAAATGCCCCCCATTGATTTCAATGGGAGAAATTGTTGCTTTGTCCCCCAGGTGGCTTTTGGCCACCGCACGGGGGGCGGGGGGGGGGGGGGGGTTTGGGGGCAGCATGTCCGTTTCTGAGCTTTTTTTTTTTTTTTTTGTATTAGCTTCAATGGCCGTGGGTGAAAAATGTGGCAGTTCAAAACCTTCCTCAAAAATCCTGAAGGAGTGGAGGCAGATTATTTTAATTTTTTGTGCGTTTGGAATCATAGGGGTAGATATTCTAGTTTCCACCCAGCTTTCCCAGAAACAAACATGAAAAGGCCAAATACAATGTAACAATAGGACGAGAGGAAACTAATTAAAAAAAGTTTAGCTATTTTTTTCTACTTAAAGGGGAAACGCTCAATTCTTCAATTACCCAAATGATCCTCCGACGACCCAATTATTACCCATCAGAAATATTTTTCACCCTCAACCCAGCCCGCCCATTGGCTAAATAGATGTTACTTTCGAGACCAGTCGTTTCGGTGCCATGCTGGCCAAAAAGTGTCACTTCTACCCATTTGCCTACTGGGAGAAGCCGGAGACTACGAGGTCAACCAATATCATCCAAAATAGTCAACAATAAGGGTATGTGCACAACGAATTTTCAGACGTAATGGAGGAGTTTTACGCCTTGAATTACGGCTGAAAAGACGGCTCCAATACGTCGGCAAACCTCTGCCCATTGCTTGCGATGGGTCTTACAATGTTCTGTGCCGACGGCCTGTCATTTTACACGTCGCTGTCAAAAGACGGCGCGTAAAATTACAGCCACGTCAAAGAAGTGCAGGACGCTTCTTGGGACGTAATTGGAGCCGTTTTTTTCATTGACTCCAATGAAAACCAGCTCCAATTACGTCCGAAAAAGACGCCGTGCAAAACTAGAGTACGTGCAAAAACGTCTGAAATTCAGGCGCTGTGTTCTTCTGAAAACGGATCCGTAATTTCAGACGTATTTGGCGTTGCCGTGTGAACATAGCCTTAATCAAATCAAGCAAAAAGGGAACAAAACTTCACCCACTGGAGGAAACCGTCACACGGAAAGAAAAGCCAGAAGCCAAGAAAGTCTTTCAACATCCCGCACACTATAATAAGGGGATAGGTCTGGTCCCGGAGCCTAATAACATGGCACAGAGTTACTCACCCCCCACCAACACTTACAGGGCCATTACAGACAATTTAAACTTTCCTTACATAGAAAGTTCCAAAGACTCCGAGACATGAGAACGTCCCTGGCGTAATTGTGACGATCGCTCAAACGCTCCAGGGCAGACGAGTTACAGGAGGTGGAAACAAAGAGTCCTACTCACCGGACAGGTTTCTTCTGCAGCTTCCGGGGGTCCGGCGGATTGTACGGGATGATCTTGGGTTCGAAGCTCTCATTGTTGTCCATACCAGAAAGAACAGAGTTGGGCTTCCTTACAATGCCCACATCTTGCCCAAAATCGTTCAGTCCTCCTTGCCCAGGGAGTCTTGGACCACTCCCACAAGGTTCTTCCACCCAGGTGACACTAAGCAAACTGAGCGTGAAGCCCAGCGAGATGCCAATCACCACCGGGCCCACGGGCCGCATCAAGGATAGTACCATGGATAGTCTCTTCGCCATCTAGGCACCAGGAGTTGCCAACCAGCACCAGGGGGGCACTGGACAACAATCAGAGGCTCAACTATAGGATTCAGTGAACCCGGGTCATCTCCAGAATCCCACAACTCTGTAGTCAAGAAGGTCGGAGATGTTCCTCAAGGTGGGAGAATTAGGCGATGAGGATGGAGTGAAGGATCCAAGGGATGGAAAGAATACGTGATAGAGGTGCAGAGGGAAAATTGGGGAGGTAGTAGAAGAAAATGGGGATGATTTAAAGGGCAATGGGGGGGGGGGGAGGATAAAGGAAATGTAGGAAGAGATCTAAGGAAAGGAGAAATAGCAAATGAAGAAGCTGGAGGAGATCGGTGACCACAGGAGGGAAGTAGAGGGACAAGGATGTAATAGAGTATAGAATAAAGGTGTGCAGGGAGGAAGGAGGTGTAATACAGGCAGAGGAGGACGAGATTCGGGTCAATGGCCACCAGTCCGATCACATTTCAAGGGGGTCTCTACCCAGCGCCGTCTCCCCTTAGGACCGATCCTTCTTGTAGTCAGTATCACCCCGTCCAGAGCACGCAGCCCAAGTCTCATTCACGCCTCCTCCTCCTCCTCCTCTAATAACAGCTCCCAGCAGCCCTCTGACGTGTCACCTTCTCAGCACCGCCCCTTCCCGCCTTCGTCACTCCCACGTCATCGCCCGCAACCACGCCTCTTACCTACTTCACTGAGAGACGTGGAACGCAAATGCGGGAAGCATGGTGAGGATGAAAGCTGGGGTGTGATTGGCTGGGAAGAAAGGTGGGCGTGATGAACGGCAGAAAAGTAATGAATACCTAGTGCGGTGGGCGTGGCGTAGAGCAGCAAGGTAGGGTGACCGGTAGCAGACACATAAATGGATAATGTTTGGATACATTGTATCATAGTTTGTACAAGGCTAGGTTGGCTTTCCGAGGAAAGCCAATCAGAAACGAAGCGGCTTAGCGATCAGTGGGGGTGTCAGTGCTTGGACTCCCACCGATCAAAACTTCTGACATAAATTGTCCCCTATAGTGCCAATTAAGGGACCAGAATAGGAGAGACATAGCCCTCTCTCTGCTGTTATGATTGGTGGAAATGGCTCACAAGAGGAGGGCATATATGGAACTATATTTACATGCCTCCCGGCAGTGCAGACTGCGCTATTGATTCCGTCGAAAAAACGGAAACCTGCCGGAACGGTGACAAACGGAAACCATTAGCAATATTTCCGTCTCCATCAATGACAATCAATCAGTATCAATGGTGATGTAAACGGAAGCTAAGGTTTCCGTTTGACTTTCCGTTGAGGGGTTCACCCGACGGAACCCCTCAACGGAATGCCAACGCTGATGTGAACAGCCCCGGGTGATTCCGTCGTTTTGACTGCGCTATTGATTCCGTCCGAAACAACGGAACCCTGTCACAACGGTGACAGATAGAAACCATAAGCTAGGTTTCCGTCACCATTGAGTTCAATGGTGAGAGAAATGGAAGCTGAGGTTTCCGTTTGCCTTTCCGTTGACAGGTTAACCCGACAGAACCCCTCAACGAAAGGGCAACGGTGATGTGGACTGGCCCTAAGGCTTCGTTCACATCTGCGTCAGGGCTCCGTTCTGGCGTTCCGTCGGAACGGAACCCTGACTGGAACAAACTGAAACCATAGGTGTCCGTTTGCATCACTATTAATTTCAATGGTGACGGATCCGGTGCCAATGGTTTCCGTTTGTCTCCGTCGTTTTGACAGAATCAATAGCGTAGTCGACTACGGAACGTCAGAACGGAGCCATAGAGCAGATGTGAACGAAGCCTGAGATTCTATTTTCTCTCTAATTTTCCAGCATCCGCAGGTAGAGTTGTGAAGCTGCACAGCAACTTTTTTTTTTTTTTTTTAAAGAGAAATCGCAAAAATTTTTGAATTGGGGTACACAGCCACAATGCGGCTTCTGTGATTCTCTTTGGGGGTGTAATCTTGGGACTAATGAAAAAGTTCCATTGATGCTACAGCAGCATGGCATAGTGGGCAAATCGTCGTCTCGACACAACTTTGAGGGTATGTGCACACGATATCGACAATTACGGCTGAAATTACGGAGCTGTTTTCAGGAGAAAACCTCCTGCATTTCAGACGTAATTGCTCGTACTGGCGTTTTGCGAGGCGTCCATTACGGCCGTAATTTGGAGCTGTTCTTCATTGGATTCAATAAAAAACGGCTCCAATTACGTCCCAAGAAGTGTCCTGCACATCTTTGACGACGCTGTTATTTTACGCGCCATCTTTTGCCAGCGACGCGTAAAATTACATGTCGTCGGCACAGTACGTCGGCAAACCCATTGAAATGAATGGGCAGATGTTTGCCGACGTATTTGAGCCGTGTTTTCGGGCGTAATTCGAGGCGTAAAACGCCTCGTTTACGCCTGAAAATAGGTTGTGTGAACAAAGCCTAAATGTTTTCTATGGGAATGAAAGTGACTTTCTTTCCCGTAGTGAACCATTAAGGTTGCGTCGCGACTTCCTGAGCAACTTTGCGTCATCGCGCAGCTTTAGCCTTACTGCAAGTCACAAAGTTTCAGGCAATTTAGAGGGCGCATTGTGACTGCAACTTTATGCAATCCTCTGTTACCTAAATATATCCTAAATATAAAGGTCTCAGCACCTAATGGTTTGCTACAATGTATCAGTGCAGGTAAGGCCCAGTTCAGAGTAAAAAAAAGAAAGCGTGCGTTAAAGGGTTCTCCGGGCAATGTATATTGATGGCCTCCCCTTAGGATAGGTCATCAATATCAGATCGATGGGGGTTGACTTCTGGGACCCCTGTTGATCAGCTGACTAAAGTGCGCCGCGGTGTTCGTGTTTACCAGGTACAGCGCCGTACACATCGGTAGCGGCTGTGCCTGGGATTCCAGTTTAGTTAAATTCACTTGAATGGGACCAGAACTGCAATCCCAGGCAAAGCCACTATGGATGTGCCTGTAAAGTGTGAAAATGCTGAGGTGACGAACACAGTCGATCAGATGATCGTCGAGGGTGTCGGTAGTTGGACCCCCACTGACCTGATATTGATGACCTATCCTAAGAATAGTCCAACAATGTAAAATGCCTGGAGGACCCCTTTAAATGTAGACTTTTTTTTTTTAACATAGTAGCCTATGGGTGACGAATGCCACTGTATAGCATTCGTTAAACGTATCCGTCTCCAATCCTGGCTGTTTGGTTCAGCTGTGAGAAGTATTCGATTTGTATGTTTCTTCAGCCGCAGGATGTAAATAAGAATGTTTCCATTCACTGACATCAATCAGAGTTCTTGAAAATGGTAAGAAATTGGCACACAAAGTATAATAGAAAGTTAAGTTTCTGAACCTTTCATTATATAAAGATTAAGCTTTATTTATGGGAAAAAATTACTCGAAGGCTTTATTCAGACGAACGGGAATTACATCCGTGCAACGCGTATTTTGCTAAGCGTGTGAACATAGCCTTAGTGGTGGACGCATCTTTTTGGTCTTTCCATCTGTGTTTCCAGGTGTTCAAACGTCAATGAAATTCCAACCCTACAGCTCAAGAGAGTTTTTGTCCTTGACATTCGTTGGCGGTATCTATTATCATATTCTAATTTACGCCTTCACGTAAGTCCATCTTGTAAATGCAGGTAACCCGGGGGGGGGGGGGGGGGGGAGGTGCTCCCCGTGTGCTAATGGCTTGACCTCACTTGACCTTCCTACTAACTAGATTCATATAATCCCATTGTTATTATTGTCTTTAGGGAACCAAATTGTACAGTGACGGGGTTAATTCCATTTGTAGTGGGATTATTGCATTTTAATTGCGCTGCTTTTGTTTTTGCAGATAGGACATAAAAGGGAACCCCTCCAGGGTTATGGGGGGATGCTACTAGAGATAATGAATATGTAAACAAGAGTCATTGTCTGCTGACTGGGGACATTAGGGAGCAGACATGTTGTCTCCTGCTCAGATATGGGACATTGTCCAGTTTATCTGCACAGCTGACCAATGACGCAGTGATAAAAACCTACAATTTAAAGGGGTATTCCCAATTTAGACATTTATGGCATATCCACAGATGAGGGCCCCAGCTCTATATCAAGAAAGGGGTCACCCGAACCCCGATACACCTAGTGTGGACACCTAGTGTGGCGGCAGCAAGCTGCCGATTCCAGGCGGAAACTAGTAGAGAGGGGGCTACACCCATTATTAAATGGGAGTTACAGAAACAGCTAAGCAAGCGCTGCTTGGCTGTTTTTGGAACTCCCGAAAACAAAGTGGAAAGAGCCGCGCACATGCACGACCCCCTTTCCACTATTCTCTGCATGGAACCGGCGGCTTGTGGCCGCCACGTACAGCGAAACGGGAGTCGGATGACCCCTGTTCTCCATATAGGTGCGGTCTCAGAGTTGGGACCGGCATCTATCAGACATTTATGGCATATCCTGTTGATATGCCATAAAGGCCTAAATTGTGAATAGCCCTTTAAAGGGGTGGTCCAGGATTATAAAAACATGGCTGCTTTCTACCAGAAACAGCGCCACACCTGTTCATTGGCTGTGTCTGGTATTGCAGCTCCCTTGAAGGGAATGAGGCTGAGCTGCAATACCACACACAGCCTGTGCCAGCTGTGAAGCTGTTTTTGAAAGAAAGCAGTCATGTTTTTGTAATCCTGGACACCGCTTTAACCCCTTAAGGACACGGCCAATTTTGGCCTTGAGGACAGAGCAATTTTTTTACATTTCCCCTCTTTGCATCCCGACGCTCATAACTCTTTTATTTTTTGTACGACTAAGTTGTATGAGACTTTGTTTTTTGCGGGACGAGTTGTACTTTATGTAGGTAAAAATTTTTGGTACAAATACATTATCGTTTAATTTCTAGAAATTTTTATTTTGGCGAAATTGCAGAAAACAGTTTCGCTGCAGTTTTAATATTTATTTTTTTTACACCATACACCGATCATCATAAATAATGTCATACATTTGTTGTACAGGTTGTTACGGTTGTGGCGATACCAAATATGTCTATATTATTTCATGTTTTGGGACTTATATTTAAAAAAGTTGATTTATTACAAAAAATTTGTGTTTCTGTGTATTTTTTTTTAACTTTTTATTTATTTATTTTTCATTACATTTTTTTTACATTCATTTAACTTTTTTTTTTAATCCCATAAAGGGATTTATCATTTTGATTTTTATTTTGTAACTGTAATGTACTGGCAAAGATCTATATGCCAGTACATTAGCCTGTTACTGATTGTACACAGGCAGTTGTTAGGACGTACCTCAGTATGCCCTAACAACAGGAAATATGTTCAGACAGCCCTAGGGGCCTTCACTGGACCCTGGGCTGTCTGGCCATACGAGTTTTGGGCTTTGATCGCGTCACAGTTATCTTCTGTGACGCGATCAATGTGCAGTCCCCCCTCTTTGAACGCCGCGATCAGCTTTCATCGCGGCGTTCAAAGGGTTAACGGCGGAGAGAAGATGTTTCTCTTCTCTCCGCTGTCAGAGCGGGGCCGTGGCTGTTTATTACAGCCGTTGCCCCGCTCTCGATCGCGTGCACAGCCGGCTGTCACACAGGACGAGAATGCTCGTCCTAATGCGCGAAGTGCTCGCCGCTCATACTCGTCCTGTGTCGGCAACCAGTTAAAGGGATTTTTCAGGAACATTCATTGTCGGCCAATCCATTGTGTCATTGGTTGGGGTCCGACCCTATGGACCTGTATCCATCAACAGTAAGATGGGGCAGTGGAGCTTGCTGGAGGGGTGTACAGTCTTCATTTTGCTGATCGGACCCCCAACAATCACACATTGATGTCCTAAGGATCAATCATCAATTAATATTTTTGGAATACTACTAGGTGATAAATGTTATAATAATAATAATAATAATAATAATCTTTATTTATATAGCGCCAACATATTACGCAGCACTTTACAATGTAGAGGGAACATGAAAACAATATCAGACATTACATAGTGACAAAGTTCATTTACAATTCAAACCTGGGGAGTGAGGACCCTGCTCGCAAGAGCTTACAATCTATGAGGACATAAGGGAGACACAAAGTGTAACAGTGTTTGTTCTGTACAATGGTCCGGCCATTTTTATACACATGCGGTGGTAACATAAAGCTGCATGAGCCGGTCACCAGCCACTATCCGTGTATGACGGACATGAAGAGAAGGAGTGTGAGGGAATCTTATTCTGATGACTAATCTAAATGGAGGGCCATGAAAAGGAGTCAGATTAGGGAATTTTATAGGCCTGTCTAAATAGATGTGTTTTCAGGGCACGTTTAAAACTGTGGATATTGGGAATTAATCTGATTGTCTGGGGTAGCACATTCCAGAGGACGGGTGCAGCACGAGAGAAATCCTGGAGACGGTAGTGGGAGGTTCGGATTATGGAGGATTTTAATCTAAGGTCGTTGGCAGAACGTAGAGTCCGAGTAGGGTGGTAGACAGAGATGAGGGAGGAGATGTAAGGAGGTGCAGCACTGTGGAGAGCTTTGTGGGTGAGAGTAATAAGTTTGAATTTTATTCGGAAGGGGATGGGCAACCAGTGCAGTGACTGGCACAGATGTTGGGACCCTCACGTTCACTAGAATAGGGGGACCCTATGATTGGCTGCAGGTAAGGAGGAGTTATATGGAGTGATGGAAAAGCACATCCATGACCCGCTCCGTACAACTCTATGGTAGATACGGAAGCAGCCGAGTGAGGGACCGAACCCGATCATGACCAACCAGTGTCAAATCGTTCCATCGATTCATAACAGATGGAGACGATACATTTACATATATGAACAATTTATGTGGTGACCAGAGCAATACATTTTGTTTCCATTCCTCATTTTTCAAGATCACTGCTTGTTGTCAGTGAATGGCAAAATTCTTGGTTACATCCAGAAGCTGAAAACCTGTACACTAATTCTACTCGCAACAGGGTTTGCTACAATTATATCCAGTCTGGACCATCACCTGTGAGCTAATCACATTAGCAACGCAGATCCCTCTCCTGTTCTGATAGGCTTCATTTAAATCTGCACTAGGGCTACGTTCCGACTGAGCTTTCTATCGGAACGGAGCCCTGACAGACACAAACGGAAAGCGTTTCCATCACCATTGATTGCAATGGTGACGGATCCGGTGCCAATGGTTTCCGTTTGTCTCCATTGTGCAAGGGTTCTGTCGTTTTGACAATTAATAGCGTAGTCGACTACGGTTTTGATTGCGTCAACACAACGGAACCCTTGCACAACAGAGACAAACGGAAACCATTGGCACCGGATCCGCAGATGTGAACGAACCCTCAGTTTGTTACAATGTATCAGTGCAGGTAAAATGTATCAGGCTGGAGTCCAGACTGTTTAGGTCACAGAGGTCTAGACTGGATACAATTGTATCCATCTTAATAAGACAGTATGACCTTTCAGCCTCTGGATGTAAACTAGAATGTTCATATTCATTGACAGCAAGGAGAGATCTTAAAAATTGTGCGGAATCGACACAAAATATATTAGAAAGTTGCTGAACTTTTCGTTATACAGTGATTAAACTTACATAAAACGTATTTCACAACCAGTGTCGAAAAAATATTCCAACTTTGGTCAGTGTGTGTGCTATATTTATGGAGGGAAGGAGACCAGCGTCTGCCAGACACAGCTGATGCCGCTTATATTGGGAAATAGAGGGTCAGTCTACACCCACAGACGTCCCGATGATTCATTAGTTGCCCCGAGGTCTAAGCCGGCCAGCACACACAAGGATTATTGTGCTATGGTGTAAAACCAATTTGTCCAAAAAAAAAGTAAAATGTTCCATCGTAGCGATTTTTTTTTTGTTCCTTATGATTGGATTATTTTCTGTTCTGAGCGCCATTTATGCTACCATAGCAATAATGGATCCAAACAATTACGTGTAGTGATGATCTCTACATTCGGTTGCATTGTAGCTACATTCACCGTTGAAATGTGTTTTTTGTTTTTTAAATTTAAATTTCTATCCATCCGTGTGTTTGGTGCAAGTTTCAAATAACTTATTAAAAAATATTTGTACTTTTTGAGATACAGCTGCTTTGTATCCTGTACACAGAGCAGCTGTATCGATCGCTGAGAACTGAATCCGTCAGGTCAGGGGGACTGACAGGTTCAGTGTCCGCGGCGGGTCCTGTGTATCTCTGACACGCAGGATTGAGCTATATACGATCACATCTAAGTTCATACCTGACGGATTCAGGATTCAGTGCTAGATACAGCTGCTCTATATATCGGATACAAAGCAGCTGTATCTCAAAAAGTAAAAATTATTTTTCATAAAAAGTATTTTGAAAGTTGCACCAATCACATTGATAGACATTTTATAAAAAATAAAAAAATCAAATGTGGACATAGATTAATAGATACAATTCAAAGGCTAACAGTCTAGGGCAGGGGAATAAAAAAAATATGTATAGAATTTTTTATTTTATTTAGAAGTTGTGGACGGAGCCGTCATTCTGGGAAGATCTACATGTGCCGGATCTACAATTGTCCGTGTGTCTAGCACAAGAGGCCTCGCTGGAGTCTTTATCTCGCTCATTGTCAGCTCTTGTGCTTTATTGTTAGCTACTTTAGGCCATGAAAGACTCCCTGCAGGGTGATCAAACTGTCTCGATGCCAAGATGTCTGGTCAACAGAGGGTGGTGGGCGAGGGAGGGAGTCACCTCCCATGATCAAAGCCTCAGACGTATCTAGATGGACTAACCTATCAAACCGTATTGGAGAAAGTTATTTTTTATATATATATATATATATATATATATATATATATACACACTACCGTTCAGAAGTTTGGGGTCACCCAGAAAATTTTGTGTTTTCCATGAAAGCTTACACTTATATTTATCAAATGAGTTGCAAAATGACTAGAAAATATAGTCAAGACATTGACAAGGTTAGAAATAATGATTTTCTCCTCCAGACTGTGCTTTGGTCTTGGAATGCTCCATTTGCAGCAATTCCAGCATTGCAGACTTTTGGCATTCTAGCTGTTAATTTGCTGAGGTAATCGGGAGAAATTTCACCCCATGCTTCCAGAAGCCCCTCCCACAAGTTGGATTGGCTTGTTGGGCACTTCTTGCGTACCATACGGTCAAGCTGCTCCCACAACAGCTCTATGGGGTTGAGATCTGGTGACTGCGCTGGCCACTCCATTACAGATAGAATACCAGCTGCCGGCTTCTTCCCTAAATAGTTCTTGCATCATTTGGAGGTGCTTTGGGTCATTGTCCTGTTGTAGGAAGAAATTGGCTCCAATCAAGCGCTGTCCACAGGGTATGGCATGGCATTGCAAAATGGAGTGATAGCCTTCCTTATTCAAAATCCCTTTTACCTTGTCCAAATCTCCCACTTTACCAGCACCAAAGCAACCCCAGACCATCACATTACCTCCACCATGCTTGACAGATGGCGTCAGGAACTCTTCCAGCATCTTTTCAGTTGTTCTGCGTCTCACAAATGTTCTTCTGTGTGATCCAAACACCTCAAACTTAGATTCGTCTGTCCATAACACTTTTTTCCAATCTTCCTCTGTCCAATGTCTGAGCTTTTGCCCATATTAATCTTTTCCTTTTATTAGACAGTCTCAGATATGGCTTTTTCATTGCCACTCTGCCCTGAAGGCCAGCATCCCGGAGTCGCCTCTTCACTGTAGACGTTGACACTGGTGTTTTGCGGGTACTATTTAATGAAGCTGCCAGTTGAGGACCTGTGAGGCGCCTATTTCTCAAACTAGAGACTCTAATGTACTGGTCTTGTTGCTCAGTTGTGCAGCGGGGCCTCCCACTTCTCTTTCTACTGTGGTTAGAGCCTGTTTGTGCTGTCCTCTGAAGGGAGTAGTACACACCGTTGTAGGAAATCTTCAGTTTCTTGGCAATTTCTCGCATGGAATAGCCTTCATTTCTAAGAACAAGAATAGACTGTCGAGTTTCACATGAAAGCTCTCTTTTTCTAGCCATTTTGAGAGTTTAATCGAACCCACAAATGTAATGCTCCAGATTCTCAACTAGCTCAAAGGAAGGTCAGTTTTATAGCTCCTCTAAACAGCAAAACTGTTTACAGCGGTGTTAACATAATTGCACAAGGGTTTTCAAGTGTTTTCTAATCATCCATTAGCCTTCTAACACATTTAGCAAACACAATGTACCATTAGAACACTGGAGTGATGGTTGCTGGAAATGGGCCTCTATACACCTATGTAGATATTGCATTAAAAAGCAGACGTTTGCAGCTAGAATAGTCATTTAGCACATTAACAATGTATAGAGTGGATTTCTGATTAATTTAATGTTATCTTCATTGAAAAAAACTCTGCTTTTCTTTCAAAAATAAGGAAATTTCTAAGTGACCCTAAACTTTTGAACGGTAATGTATATACTATGTAAAATATAATAACTTTCTCCAATATATGTTGGCGGTGTGTATATATAATAGGTTTATCCAAGATCCATTTTTGTTGGTCATAGGTAAGTATTTTCCACTTGATGTTTTAGTGTTTGCTTTCTTATTCTGGGATCTCGCCTTGATCTTTTGCACAGGTAACAGATGCAGCGTGGCCGACACTTATGGCAGCCATTGTTACCCAGAGTGGTTGCCAAACAGTTTTCCACTGTGTCAGTTTTTACTGTAGCGCTTGCCTTGTATTCATGAACCAGGATGAGCAGGCGGAACAGAGCTTTAGGTTCCACCCAGATATGAGTACATTTAAACTTCTGCTGCAATGTATGGAATTGTGGGAGCGGCATTTATTGCTGCAATCTATGGGGACTCTTGGAAACAGAGCTAATTTAAAAAATAAAAAGTGAGGTAGGACATTTTTCAGAAGTTAATATGGGACAAGTTATGTGAAATTAATAAAATGGTGTGATTGCCTGTGAGATGTAAGATGTTATAACTTATATCTTATCGCATTCCGTTAATAAATGCTGACGAGGAAAAATATACAAGCCGGCAGGTAATACATTGACCTTGTATGAAATATTAACTCGGAACAATAAAATCAGCTCACTAAAGTTATTTTCAGGAAATTGTCAGCAAGTTGCTTCATATAAAGAAAAAAAATGGGCGTCTAGATTGTAAGGGTATGTGCACACACACTAATTACGTCCGTAATTGACGGACGTATTTCGGCCGCAAGTACCGGACTGAACACAGTGCAGGGAGCCGGGCTCCTAGCATCATAGTTATGTACGATGCTAGGAGTCCCTGCCTCGCTGCAGGACAACTGTCCCGTACTGAAAACATGATTACAGTTAGTGTATTAGTGTGTGTGCACATACCCTTAATGTGTTCTAGAACTCTTAAAGGAATTATCTAACACCAATGTTCAAGTATCCTATTAGAAAACTCTACGTTAATAGTGTATGTGGGGGGGGGTTCCCCGAATGCGGCTTCAAAGAGTGCCTCTTACTCTGGAGGACTCGGGATATCCAGGTATTACATTTTTTCAGGTCATTCATTTCAATGATCACTGTGTAATTCTTCAGTTCTCCTGTGGTGGCGCTGCTGGGAAATTGAACACTTGCTGCCGGGCTCCCTGCAGATCACATCCGATCGCTGGGAGTACCAGCAGCGGGACACTCTGATCAGCTTACTCTCGAGGGAACGCTTTAACAAAAAGGAAGAACCCCTTAATACGTGTTCAGGGTTTAAAGTGTAACTCCAAGCTTACTGATACTCGGATCAAAATATTAGCAAATTGCTTACAGAGAAGGTCTGCTACAGTCTAGGCCTTTAAAATTCCCAACACTGATTGGTGGGAGTCTAGCAGAAAAAGGCTCTGTCACCAGATTTTCAAACCCCTATCTCGTATTGCATGATCGGGGCTGCAATGTAGATTACAGTAAAGTGTTTTTTTTTTCAAAAACGAGCATTTTTGGCCAAGTTATGACCATTTTTATATTTATGCAAATGAGCCTTTCTTAAGTACAACTGGGCGTGTATTATGTGTTACATCTGGGCGTTTTTACTTGTTTTACTAGCTGGGCGTTGTGAATGGAAGTGTATGATGCTGACGAATCAGCATCATCCACTTCTGTTCGTTACCACCCAGCTTCTGGCAGTTCAGACACACAGCGTGTTCTCGAGAGATCACGCTGTGACGTCACTTCCTGCCCCAGGTCCTAAATCGTGTCGGACGAGCGAGGACACATCGGCACCAGGCGACAGAGGCTACATCGACTTACCTGCAAACGCCGATGCTGCTGCAGAATCAACTGTAGCCTCTGTCACCTGGTGCCGATGTGTCCTCGCTCGTCCGACACGATGCAGGACCTGGGGCAGGAAGTGACGTCACAGCGTGATCTCTGGAGAACACACTGTGTGTCTGTGCACTGCCAGAAGCTGGGTGGTAACGAACAGAAGTGGATGATGCTGATTCGTCAGCATCATACACTTCCATTCACAACGCCCAGCTAGTAAAACAAGTAAAAACGCCCCGATGTACATACACAATACACGCCCAGATGTACTTTAGAAAGCCTCATTTGCATAAATATAAAAATGCTCATAACTTGGCCAAAAATGCTCGTTTTAAAAAAAAAAAAAACTTTACTGTAATCTACATTGCAGCGCCGATCATGCAATACGAGATAGGGGTTTGAAAAACTGGTGACAGACCTCTTTAAGGTTCAGGGTGGTGTCGACCCCAGGGCTGTTACCCCGTTGCCCAGGGTGTAATCTGATCCTGCTGCATGGCTTTCTCCTGAAAATTGGACTTTAGAATTAGCAGCCTCAATCTGACCTAAAGCTGCCTATAAGATAACTGTTGGGCATCATGCCAATGGTCTTGCCCAATCGTGGGCATACGCTTTACTGATTTTTATCGCTGCTTAAAGACTACGTACACCTTTTGAAAAGTTTTGGTTTTTTTAAATAAAAATGTCTCTCGGTGTGATTGGTGCAACTTTCTAATTAAATTTTATTTAAAAATATTGGTCCTTTTTGAGATACAGCTGCTTTGTACCTTGTATATTGAGCAGCTATATCTAGCGCCGAGACCTTAATCCGTCAGGTCAGCGGGACTGGCGGGTTCAGTGTCAGCTGGTCCTGCGTGTCTGACACACAGGATCCACGAGTAATCGATTTTAATCTAAGTTATGAACTAAGATGTGATCGGTAACACCTTGATCCTGCATGTCAGACACGCAGGACCAGCTGACACTGAACCCGCCAGTCCCGCTGATCTGACGGATTCAGGTCTCGGCGCTAGATACAGCTGCTCTATATACAGGGTACAAAGCAGCTCTATCTCAAAAAGTACCAATATTTTTTAATAAAATTGAATTAGAAAGTTGCACCAATCACACCGAGAGACATTTTTATAAGAAAAAAAATAAATTTCAAAAGGTTTACATAGTCTTTAATACTCGCACTACTGCAGGTGCAGCCATTGTGTAAGTACCAGGTCCCTGCACGTTCCTTCTATACAGAGTTGTGGCCAGGTTCTCCTTCACTAGGCCTTGTATCTAAATACTGAGGTAGAATGTCTTGTTGGCACTCCGGGCAGGGACGTAGCTTGGGGAGGTTACCAAGGCATGTGCCCTGGGTGTGAGGGGGAGGGGGGTGCCAACAAGCCACTTTGCCTGGTTAATTATATCCAGAGATGGGGCAGATAATGGAACCTTTTGCCCCGGGTGAAGGAAAGCCTTGCTACGGCTCTGCCCAGGACTCCCCCAACCTACTCTCTTGTGTCTATCTGATCCCGACCTTCAAGAACCCTCACAGAAAAAACTGTTACTTATCGAAAACCTTGAGCTGCGCCAAAAACATCCTGTTTATACCGAAATGAACAGAGTATTTACCGAAACATTGTGTCTTGTGTTCCATACAGAATTACTTCCCAAGGTTTTTTGTATAGGAAATTGTCTATTTTGAAATTGTTGCAGGATCCCACTCATAATCTGATTTCTGCGGGCGCTGAAAGACCCAGGTTTACCATTAGAGGAGCATAGATCAGACGGGGTTTTTTTTTTTTTTTTTATTAATTTATTTTTCATACCCTGAGATAAGCGGCACCATATGTGTCTGGCAGCCGCACTTCTCTCGTCTATTTCGCAATGACCAAACGTGCAGTTTGTCCTGTGAATCCCATGTCGCTGGAGACCCACAGAACAACATCAATTATTTGCAGTTGTCATTCTAGAATCTGCAGGAGATTCAGAAGTTCACTGACGGCCATACAGCCACCTGCATGTACTGTGAGATTCCCAGCCAATCAGTTTTATGAGTTTTGGCCTCTCTCCAGCAGGGGGCGCATGATTGGAAAGACGGATTGGTCCCTATAGGCACTCTCTCCACTAGATTCCATAAGTGGGGCCTCCGATGTGTGGTTTCCCCTATCATGAGATGTTTGGAAGTGACCCCTGTCTTTAAAGCCGGCCATATAGGGCCAGTTCACCCCCTAATCTAGCTAGTGTTATGTTCCACTATATGGAAACTGATTCTTAAAGGGACATACACTGAAAAGATTTGCAAAGATCAGATTGTTGCAAATCTATATTTTGTGCCTTGCTACACATGTATTATCTCCTATAATACATATACACGTATCATTGCCTATATGGGCATCTCCAGCTATATTAAAGTGACGTTCAACCAACGTAAATGTTTAGGAAATTGCTTAAATAACAATTTACGAACACATTATATTACAGGAGTCGCTACATTTAGCAACATGGACTCCACCTGTTATTTACCTGTCTTTTTTTTTTTTCCACTGCCGATCAAAGGTCTGTGGATGACTCTGCAGGATGAGCACAGGAGGAATATGGACATTTACTTTATGTTTTCAGCCTTTACTGGGAGCGCTCCTATTGGACTGATCAGGGCAAAGGTTCATGGATCCTGCGGATAAAGCCGACTCGCCCTGCATACATCTACAGTCACTATATGACGATCCTCACTGCTGGGAATTGTATCATACGGGAATATTCTCTCGGGCCCTACAGACCAGGACTCTCTTCAGAATCCGTCATTGCGGTTGTTTTTTGAGGCCCTCCAAAATCTCCGATTATTTTTGGTGAGTTGGGTCTGAATACGTGAAGTCACCCTGATTTCTAATTAAATAGTAACTCGGCTTGTGAACATCATTTTACTATTTAAACTTATATGTAATGTTGAATAACTTTGTGTTGTAATAATCACAAGTTATCACGTGTCTTATACTCTAGTCACATCTAGAGCTGCATTCAAAAACTCTTTCCCTGATAGCTCAAGCTGCAGTACCTTACACCCCACTGCTGGTTCAGTATCTGCACATATCATGCTTTGCTGTGGTGCATTGCAGGAGTTGTAGTGTTTACATTAGACATCCTCCAAAACTACATCTCCCAGACTGCACTGTTTTTAGAGTATAATACAATATTGAAGCTCAGGTAGACAGCGACAGATTCCTTATAGCTGTCAACAGAATTTTGATTGCAGCTTTAGATGTGAATGGAGTATAAGATAAGTCAATTATTTGCTTCAGATTTTTTATTTCTTTTCTGGAAAACCCCTAAATAAATAAATAAATAAAGGTGCAGTTGTAGTAGAGGGCCAAGTTGTACATGCCATAATAGAAGACTATTGCCGTGTAGCAGATGCACTGACTTGGTGCTCGGTAGGAACAGATTCTAGGTTATTTTCTTTATTTCCAGAAAGTCATTGCAGAATTCATGTTCAATGGTTAAATAATTGTTGAAAGACACTATTGGGTATTTCCGAATTTACTGACACGAGAACTGTGATAAAATAACACAAATACACAAATCATTAATAAATTACTCAAAAAATGCATGGTTCAATGTATATACAGTAGGCTCCTAAGCTCCCTCTAGTGGCGGCCGTAGGTAGCCAGAAAGAAGAGCACATCATTTTCTGTAAGTCTACAGTCGAGTGGACCAAAAATTGTTTCTCTTTTTGGTGTCCTTTAAATGACTGTGTCATGCTCCGCCCCTTCAGCCCCCGGACTAAGCATCGCAAAATGTATAAGTTGTTCCCAGAGTGTTCCTTTAAGCATCTCATAGATACTTCAATGATTCCTGACTTTTGTCTCATCCTGTACATTACTAGGTAAAGTCAAATCCCATATCCTATGATTTTACAAGACTTTCTGTGATATTTATTGTTTTAGGTCCTCCTGAAGTTCTCCAACCTCCATGGACTCCGATTTTCATAAAGACCACCAACCCAGAGTGGTTATAATTGGTGCCGGCTTTGCAGGGCTTGGTGCTGCCACCACTTTAGTAAAACATGGAGTGAAGAATCTTGTCATCCTGGAAGCGTTGGGACGGGCAGGTGGAAGAGTTTGGACCCATAAACCTTTTGGAGCTGCTGCACTGGAGTTAGGTGCCACCTGGATCCATGGCCAGAAGGACAATCCACTCTACCAAATGGCCAAGGAGAGAGGACTACTGGCAAATGATGGTTTCAATATGGTATCTTGCCAGCCGATATCCGTAACCGCCCAGGATTATTTCTTTAATGAGCAAGGAAAGTTACTGCCTTCACCTCAGGTGGAACAGGTAACTTGCTTTTTCGGCAGGTTGATGTCCCAAATCAACCAGCAAGACTATAAACTAGAGTGTGAATCGTGGTCAGTCGGAGAGTATCTAGATCGGGAATTTGCCTTGTCGAACTTCTCTGAGTCTGATGGTTCTCATGGTATTTATGAGTGGTGTAAGCGAGCGGAGTGTGTTGACGAGGCTTGTAACTCCATGTATGAATTCTCGTTGAGTCAACTTGGCTTATACACCGCACTTGATGGACCTTTTTTCAACTCCTTGGGTAGTAAAGGTTACCAGGCTCTGCTAGATGTCTTAATAGACCAGCTACCATCTAATTCTCTTCGTTGCCATAAGCCAGTCCAATGTATCCAATGGGAAGGATCTTCATCGTCCGTTTTGAAGGTATCTAAACATTCGGTCAATGTGGTTTGTGAAGATGGGGAGCAGTTTCTGGCAGATCATGTCATTGTCACGGTGTCTCTTGGATGCATGAAGGAACGGGCTTCCACTTTATTTGATCCTCCACTTCCAAAGGGGAAGGTGGAGGCCATCCAACGATTAGGGTTTGGTACAGTGGCCAAGATCTTCTTGGAGTTCTCAAAGCCCTTTTGGCCGGATGACTGTGCTGGAATACAGTTGGTGTGGGAACAAGGCCCAGAAAGCCCAAAGGGTTATTCTGATGGGTGCAAACAACAATCATGGCGTTCGGAGTGGTTCAAAAAGATTGGAGGTTTTGACTGCGTTCCAATGCATAGGAGCACCCTATGCGGTTGGATCACCGGATTGGCTGCGGAGCATATGGAGAATCTCCCTGAAAGCGAGGTGGGGGAGGCATGCATCAGGTGAGCAAACAGAAAAAGCATAAAAACTTAAAGGAGTTGTTCAAGATTTAGAAAAATATGTCTGCTTTCTTGCAAAAACAGTGCCACACATGTCTACAGGTTGTGGCTGGTATTGCAGTTCAACCCAATTCACTTCAAAAGGAGTTCAGCTTCAATACCAGACACAGCCCCTGGACAGGAGAGGTATTTGGGAAAAAAGCAGCCATGTTTTCCTAATACTTGACAACCCCTTTAAATAGCCAAGTTGGCTTTCAAGCGAATGGGCTGAGCTGCAATACCAGCCACAACCCATGTTCAAAGGTGGTGCTGTTTTTGGAAATAAAAAAGCAGACCCTTTTTTTAAATTCCTGTACAACACCTTTATAGGGTATGTATATTTTTGCAGATATTTTTATTGCTCAAATCAGAGCAGAAGTTCCAGGCCCTGGAACCTTACGGTCCCCAAAGTCCCCCCTGCCACATATGAGAACTATAAATGACTTACCCTGCCATTTTCTTTTTACAGCTTCTGTGCAGACCTATGTGTCTCTATGGTTACAGACTTCAAACAAACCCTATGTAGTCTGATCCTGCAGTCATGTGTTACTCTTTTCCATCTATCAACTATTTGTAGGGTAGCAAGAAGAGGGGTGGAGTAACTCATGATTGCAGTATCAGACTACACATAGTTTATTTGTAGTCTGTAACCATGGAGACACATGTCTACATAGGAGCTGTATACAGATAAGACTATTTGCAAAGTTATTTCATTTTCCTTTTCAGATTCACTGGAGCAATTGCAAAAGTCTACATACCCTCTAAAATGTCAGTCCAATTTAAAAAAAAAAGTTGAGTAACTGTAAATATTTTGTCTCTTATTTTGTTCTGAATTTGAGAGACATGATGTATTTTTTCACTAGTTAAATAGGCTTCGTTCACATCTGCGTCACGACTCCGTTCATGGGTTCCGTCAGGGGAACCCATGAACAGAACCCAAACTGAAACAAATGGAAGCCATAGGTTTCCGTTTGCATCACCATTGATTTCAATGGTGACGGTTGCGGTGCAAATGGTTTCCGTTTGTCACTGTTGTGTAAGGGTTCTGTCATTTTGACGGAATGAATAGCGTAGTCGACTACAGTATTGATTCCGTCAAAACGACGGAACCCTTACACAACAGTGACAAACGGAAACCATTTGCACCGCAACCGTCACCATTGAAATCAATGGTGATGCAAACGGGAACCTATGGTTTACGTTTGATTCAGTATGGATTCCTCTAACGGAAAGGTCAGACCGAACCCATGAACGGATCCCGACGCAGATGTGAACGAAGCCTAAAATGTGCTTTGTGATTCAGTTTTGTAGCAATTGAACGTATTATTTATCCTTGTGCATCGCCTCTCATTAAACACCATCAGTAACAAATCCATATATTCTAATCCTGTGGCTGGGGCAACCAAATGTTCTTGTACAGTCCCGGGTTTTGTGCTGAGCTCAGGTTTATTTGCATTGTGTTATCGGAAAAGCCAAAAAATAAATAACAACTTCGGTGTAGCAGCTGTCAGAAGGGGTGGTCTTATGAGACACCCCCTTTTAATAGGTCAGAAAACCCATAGTATGACCCTTATAAGGGTAAGTTCACACATAGCGTAAATACTGTGAATTTTTCCGCAACGGGTTTAGTTGCGGAAAATCTGCAGCCTAATATGGTAGTAACAGAGTGGATGAGATTTGAACAATTGTCATCCACACGCTACAAAAATTCTGAGCGGAAAAATGGTGCGTTTTTTTAAATTTAATCCGCAGCATGTCAATTGAATTTGCGTAATCGCTGCTTTTGTGTTTCAGGTTTGAATTCAATATGGAGGTAAAACCTGCAACAAATAGCAGATGTTACGTTTTTTTTTATTCCGCCGCAAAACACACAACGCCGGAAAAAAAAATCTTCTACTTCCCACAATTCTATGTTTCTTCACCAAACCCGGCCTCCTTGGATGACGTTTCATGCCATGTGACCTCTGCACCCAATCACAGGCTGTAGCAGTCACATGAGATGAAACGTCATCCCAGGGCTGCAGGACGTCAGGACTTCAGAGGGAAGCGTCGCCATGGTAAGTATCTATTATTTTTTTCCAGTGCAGGATTTCCACACTGGATATTCCGGCCGAAAACCTGCACAACCATTTGGTGCGTTTTTTTTGACCGGAATTCCCTGCGGCGATCAGGGCAGATAGGCTGTGTGCTTTTACGCAGCGTATCCACCATATGTGAACATAACCTTAAAGTAAAACGTATATGTCTAACTGCTTCTAGCATTCAAACATATATATGTAAGGCTATGTTCACACGCTAAACGAAAAACGGCTGTAAAATACGGAGCTGGTTTCTAGTGAAAACGCCTCTGATTTTCAGCCGTTTTTGAAACCACAAACGTTTTTAAGCCGTTTTTGGAGCTGTTTTTCTATTGACACAATGAAAAACGGCTCCAAAAACAGCTCAAGATGTGACATGCACTTCTTTTTACGGGACGTTTTTTAACACCATTTTTTAAAACGGCCGCGTAAAAGAACACACCGTCGGAACGAATTGCAGTTTTTCCCATTGAAATCAATGGGCAGATGTTTGGAAGTGTTCAGCTTCCGTTTTTTCAGCCGTTTTTCAAGACGTTTACGCCATGAAAAACGGCTGAAAATAAACCGTGTGAACATACCCTCAATGTCCCTGGAGGTTCTCAGCGCTGGTGATAACAGGGAACAGTAGATTGTACTCCACTGCACAGGATAGGAAATGGTTTACATTTTGTGCTCCTTTAAGAGTTCTCATGATCTTAGTCATTTCTGAAACTGACAAACAATTTGGAAGTGACCGCTGAGCTCTTCCCGGACTCTTGAAATGATTCCTGCGTTCCACCTGATGTGTCTCCTGTGCACTTAGCTTCCCGCCGCAGGTTTTATCACATATCCAGTGTTTTTCCTCGGAGCCTCTATTATAAATGTTTCCAGCGGCTATCTGGGGAATGCTGAGTGAGGGAATCACCGTGTTGCAGCTATTATTAGCCACATTTCCATTGAGTTAGCCGCTTCTCTCCAGTAAGTAATTCACAAGAATTTCCATTTTAGCACTTGCAGAATCATTAAGGCTTTTGCTGTATTTTATTTAGATTGCACTCAGCAGTTACTGAACTTTTCCACAATTAATCTTTTCTTTCCCAGACTGTTGAAGAAATTTACAGGCTGGCCAGTGACAGAACTGCGGGGGGTGCTACGCTCCACGTGGCACAGTAACCCCTATATACGAGGGTCTTACACCAATGTGCCTGTGGGGGTGGATGCTGTGAAGGAGCAGACAGCCCTGGCAGAGCCATTGCCATCCACGTATCAGAGGAAGACCCTACGGGTATGTAGAGAAGAGTATAATTACTATAAAACTGCCCCCCTATGTACAATAATAAAATTATAATACTGCCCCCTAAGTACAAGACTATAACTACTATAATACTGCCTCCTATATATAAGAATATAACTACTATAATACTGCCTCCTATATATAAGAATATAACTACTATAAGGGTATGTTCACACGGCCTATTTACGGACGTAATTCGGGCGTTTTTGCCCCGAATTACGTCTGAAAATAGCGCCTCAATAGCGCTGACAAACATCTGCCCATTGAAAGCAATGGGCAGACGTTTGTCTGTTCACACGAGGCGTATATTTACGCGCCGCTGTCAAATGACGGCACGTAAATAGACGCCCGCGTAGAAGAAGTGACCTGTCACTTCTTTGGCCGTAATTGGAGCCGCTATTCATTGACTCCAATGAATAGCAGCGCTAATTACGGCCGTAATTGACGCGGCGTTCAAGCGCCTGCACATGCCGGTACGGCTGAAATTACGGGGATGTTTTCAGGCTGAAACATCCCCGTAATTTCAGCCGTTACGGACCCCCGCCGTGTGAACATACCCTAATACTGCCGTATATACAAGAATATAACTACTATAATACTGCCCCTATATACAAGAATATAACTACTATAATACTGCTCCCTATAGACAAGAATATAACTACTATAATACTGCCCCCTATATACAAGAATATAACTACTATAATACTGCCCCTATATACAAGAATATAACACTATAATACTGCTCCTATATACAAGAATATAACTACTATAATACTGCTCCTATGTACAAGAATATAACTACTATAATACTGCTCCTATATACAAGAATATAACTACTATAATACTGCTCCTATATACAAGAATATAACTACTATAATACTGCCCCTATATACAAGAATATAACTACTATAATACTGCCCCTATGTACAAGAATATAACTACTATAATACTGCCCCCTATATACAAGAATATAACTACTATAATACTGCCCCCTATATACAAGAATATAACTACTATAATACTGCCCCTATATACAAGAATATAACTACTATAATACTGCTCCTATATACAAGAATATAACTACTATAATACTGCCTCTATATACAAGAATATAACTACTATAATACTGCTCCTATATACAAGAATATAACTACTATAATACTGCCCCTATATACAAGAATATAACTACTATAATACTGCCCCTATGTACAAGAATATAACTACTATAATACTGCCCCCTATATACAAGAATATAACTACTATAATACTTCCCCCTATATACAAGAATATAACTACTATAATACTGCCCCTATATACAAGAATATAACTACTATAATACTGCCCCCTATATACAAGAATATAACTACTATAATACTGCTCCTATATACAACGAAGCTAATAAGGGGCATGGAGAATTTAAGTTATGAGGAAAGATTGAAAGAATTAAACCTATTTAGCCTTGAAAAAAGACGACTAAGGGGGGACATGATTAACTTATATAAATATATTAATGGCACATACAAAAAATATGGTGATATCCTGTTCCTTGTAAAACCCGCTCAAAAAACAAGGGGGCACTCCCTCCGTCTGGAGAAAAAAAGGTTCAAGCTGCAGAGGCGACAAGGCTTCTTTACAGTAAGAATGGTGAATTTATGGAATAGCCTACCGCAGGAGCCGTCACAGCAGGGACAGGAGACACCGCAGGAGCCGTCACAGCAGGGACAGTAGATGGCTTTAAAAAAGGGTTAGATAATTTCCTAGAACAAAAAAATATTAGCTCCTATGTGTAGAAATTTTTCCTTCCCTTTTCCCTTCCCTTGGTTGAACTTGATGGACATGTGTCATTTTTCAGCCGTACTATGTAACTATGTAACTATAACTACTATAATACTGCCCCCTATATACAAGAATATAACTACTATAATAATGCCCCTATATACAAGAATATAACTACTATAATACTGCCCCTATATACAAGAATATAACTACTATAATACTGCCCCCTATATACAAGAATATAACTACTATAATACTGCTCCTATATACAAGAATATAACTACTATAATACTGCTCCTATATACAAGAATATAACTACTATAATACTGCCCCTATATACAAGAATATAACTACTATAATACTGCCCCCTATATACAAGAATATAACTACTATAATACTGCCCCTATATACAAGAATATAACTACTATAATACTGTCTCCTATATACAAGAATATAACTACTATAATACTGCCCCCTATATACAAGAATATAACTACTATAATACTGCCCCCTATATACAAGAATATAACTACTATAATACTGCATCTATATACAAGAATATAACTACTATAATACTGCCCCCTATATACAAGAATATAACTACTATAATACTGCCCCTATATACAAGAATATAACTACTATAATACTGTCTCCTATATACAAGAATATAACTACTATAATACTGCCCCCTATATACAAGAATATAACTACTATAATACTGCCCCCTATATACAAGAATATAACTACTATAATACTGCACCTATATACAAGAATATAACTACTATAATACTGCCCCCTATGTACAAGAATATAACTACTATAATACTGCTCCTATATACAGGAATATAACTACTATAATACTGCCCCCTATATATATAAGAATATAACTACTATAATACTGCCCCCTATATACAAGAATATAACTACTATAATACTGCCCCTATATACAAGAATATAACTACTATAATACTGCCCCTATATACAAGAATATAACTACTATAATACTACCCCTATATACAAGAATATAACTACTATAATACTGCTCCTATATACAAGAATATAACTACGATAATACTGCTCCTATATACAAGAATATAACTACTATAATACTGCCCCCTATATACAAGAATATAACTACTATAATACTGCCCCTTATATACAAGAATATAACTACTATAATACTGCCCCTATATACAAGAATATAACTACTATAATACTGTCTCCTATATACAAAAATATAACTACTATAATACTGCCCCCTATATACAAGAATATAACTACTATAATACTGCCCCTATAGACAAGAATATAACTACTATAATACTGCCCCTATATACAAGCATATAACTACTATAATACTGCCCCCTATATACAAGAATATAACTACTATAATACTGCCCCCTATATACAAGAATATAAGTACTATAATACTGCCCCTATATACAAGAATATAACTACTATAATACTGCCCCTATATACAAGCATATAACTACTATAATACTGCCCCTATATACAAGAATATAACTACTATAATACTGCTCCTATATACAAGAATATAACTACTATAATACTGCTCCTATATACAAGAATATAACTATTATAATACTGCCCCTATGTACAAGAATATAACTACTATAATACTGCTCCTATGTACAAGAATATAACTACTATAATACTGCCCCTATGTACAAGAATATAACTACTATAATACTGCTCCTATGTACAAGAATATAACTACTATAATACTGCTCCTATATACAGGAATATAACTACTATAATACTGCCCCCTATATACAAGAATATAACTACTATAATACTGCCCCCTATATACAAGAATATAACTACTATAATACTGCACCTATATACAAGAATATAACTACTATAATACTGCCCCCTATGTACAAGAATATAACTACTATAATACTGCTCCTATATACAGGAATATAACTACTATAATACTGCCCCCTATATACAAGAATATAACTACTATAATACTGCCCCTATATACAAGAATATAACTACTATAATACTGCCCCTATATACAAGAATATAACTACTATAATACTACCCCTATATACAAGAATATAACTACTATAATACTGCTCCCATATACAAGAATATAACTACTATAATACTGCCCCTATATACAAGAATATAACTACTATAATACTGCCCCTATGTACAAGAACATAACTACTATAATACTGCCCCCTATATACAAGAATATAACTACTATAATAATGCCCCTATATACAAGAATATAACTACTATAATACTGCTCCTATATACAAGAATATAACTACTATAATACTGCTCCTATATACAAGAATATAACTACTATAATACTGCCCCTATATACAAGAATATAACTACTATAATACTGCCCCCTATATACAAGAATATAACTACTATAATACTGCCCCTATATACAAGAATATAACTACTATAATACTGTCTCCTATATACAAGAATATAACTACTATAATACTGCCCCCTATATACAAGAATATAACTACTATAATACTGCCCCCTATATACAAGAATATAACTACTATAATACTGCACCTATATACAAGAATATAACTACTATAATACTGCCCCCTATATACAAGAATATAACTACTATAATACTGCCCCCTATATACAAGAATATAACTACTATAATACTGCCCCTATATACAAGAATATAACTACTATAATACTGTCTCCTATATACAAGAATATAACTACTATAATACTGCCCCCTATATACAAGAATATAACTACTATAATACTGCCCCCTATATACAAGAATATAACTACTATAATACTGCACCTATATACAAGAATATAACTACTATAATACTGCCCCCTATGTACAAGAATATAACTACTATAATACTGCCCCTATGTACAAGAACATAACTACTATAATACTGCCCCCTATATACAAGAATATAACTACTATAATAATGCCCCTATATACAAGAATATAACTACTATAATACTGCTCCTATATACAAGAATATAACTACTATAATACTGCTCCTATATACAAGAATATAACTACTATAATACTGCCCCTATATACAAGAATATAACTACTATAATACTGCCTCCTATATACAAGAATATAACTACTATAATACTGCCCCTATATACAAGAATATAACTACTATAATACTGTCTCCTATATACAAGAATATAACTACTATAATACTGCCCCCTATATACAAGAATATAACTACTATAATACTGCCCCCTATATACAAGAATATAACTACTATAATACTGCACCTATATACAAGAATATAACTACTATAATACTGCCCCCTTTATACAAGAATATAACTACTATAATACTGCCCCCTATATACAAGAATATAACTACTATAATACTGCACCTATATACAAGAATATAACTACTATAATACTGCCCCCTATGTACAAGAATATAACTACTATAATACTGCTCCTATATACAGGAATATAACTACTATAATACTGCCCCCTATATATATAAGAATATAACTACTATAATACTGCCCCCTATATACAAGAATATAACTACTATAATACTGCCCCTATATACAAGAATATAACTACTATAATACTGCCCCTATATACAAGAATATAACTACTATAATACTACCCCTATATACAAGAATATAACTACTATAATACTGCTCCTATATACAAGAATATAACTACTATAATACTGCTCCTATATACAAGAATATAACTACTATAATACTGCCCCCTATATACAAGAATATAACTACTATAATACTGCCCCCTATATACAAGAATATAACTACTATAATACTGCCCCTATATACAAGAATATAACTACTATAATACTGTCTCGTATATACAAAAATATAACTACTATAATACTGCCCCCTATATACAAGAATATAACTACTATAATACTGCCCCTATAGACAAGAATATAACTACTATAATACTGCCCCTATATACAAGCATATAACTACTATAATAATGCCCCCTATATACAAGAATATAACTACTATAATACTGTCTCCTATATACAAGAATATAACTACTATAATACTGCCCCCTATATACAAGAATATAAGTACTATAATACTGCCCCTATATACAAGAATATAACTACTATAATACGGCCCCTATATACAAGCATATAACTACTATAATACTGCCCCTATATACAAGAATATAACTACTATAATACTGCTCCTATGTACAAGAATATAACTACTATAATACTGCTCCTATGTACAAGAATATAACTACTATAATACTACCCCCTATATACAAGAATATAACTACTATAATACTGCCCCTATATACAAGAATATAACTACTATAATACTGCTCCTATGTACAAGAATATAACTACTATAATACTGCTCCTATATACAAGAATATAACTACTATAATACTGCCCCCCATACAAAAATATAACTACTATAATACTGCTCCTATATACAAGAATATAACTACTATAATACTGCTCCTATATACAAGAATATAGCTACTATAATACTGCCCCTATATACAAGAAAATAACTACTATAAGGCGGGATTCACACGAACGGGTCGCGCCCGAGCCCGAGTGCCGGCCGGTAAAATCGGCCATTCTGCCCGGCCGGTTTGCATAAAGTTTTGCATCCTTGCCGGGCCGGGCAGATCTGGACAGTGACATCAGCGGCAACTCCTGAAGGGGTATCCCCATGTGTTCGGGGATTCCGCTTCAGGAGTTTCCCCTGATGTCACTGCCCAGATATGGACAGAGACATCAAGCACTCTGTCCAGGAGCGGAATCCCCGAAAACACGGGGATTCCGCTCCTTCAAGGAGCTAAAGTGCGGCTAGCACATAGCAGAGCAGGGAGATACCTCCCTTGCTCTGCTATAGTGGCGTCGCTGCAGTAGTAGCAGCCGCAGCAGCAGCAGCTGCTGCTACTAGCGGCGCCATCGAAGGTGTCGCTGGGCCAGGAAAACAAGCAGGGGACGGGAGCCAGCGCAGCGCTCCCTTCCACCTGCTGTACACCCCGGCCCTGCCACACAGTGTACAGCGATGCCATTCGTCAGAATGGCATCAACTCCTCCTCCTCACATGCACTCTGCGCTGTGAGGAGGAGGAGATAGAGCGCAAGCACCGGAAAACCCGGCCATCACTCGGGACACATCCCGGTGATGGCCGTGTATTACCCGGCCCCATAGACTTCTATGGGAGCCGGGCGGCCGGGTACCCGGGCGAAGATAGAGCATGCCCTATTTTTTGACGGCCGGTTTTCCCGGCCGTCAAAAAATCGGTCGTGTGAATAGCCCCATTAGGGGTCTATTATTCCTAATGCAGCCGGGTGCCGGCCGATTTATGAACGGCCGGCACCCGGCCGGGAAACCCTGCCGTGTGAATGAGGCCTAATACTGCTCCTATATACAAGAATATAACTACTATAATACTGCCCTATATACAAGAATATAACTACTATAATACTGCCCCCTATATACAAGAATATAACTACTATAATACTGCCCCCTATGTACAAGAATATAACTACTATAATACTGCTCCTATATACAAGAATATAACTACTATAATACTGCCCCCTATATACAAGAATATAACCACTATAATTCTGCCCCTATACACAAGAATATAACTACTATAATACTGCCCCCTATATACAAGAATATATCTACTATAATACTGCCCCCTATATACAAGAATATAACTACTATAATACTGCCTCTATATACAAGAATATAACTACTATAATACTGCCCCTATATACAAGAATATAACTACTATAATACTGCCTTCTATATACAAGAATATAACTACTATAATACTGCGCCCTATATACAAGAATATAACTACTATAATACTGCCCCCTATATACAAAAATATAACTACAATAATACTGCCCCCTATGGACAAGAATATAACTACTATAATAAACAATAATAATGCCCTTATAGACATAAAACTCCCTTTAAAGAGCACCTTTCACCTCTCCATAGATGTGCAGCATGTAATGGGGAGGGCTGAACAAACCCTGGGGCACTTTAAATTTTTTTCCTACCCTCCGTTATTTAGATATCGGTGCCGTTATATATGGCGCCCGATATACCCCCTGAACAGTCAACGGGGCGTGTTACTATGGCTGTGACACTGTCCAATCAGATATGGGCAGTGCCACAGCAAGAGCGAGCAGAGAAAGTGCACGCTCTCTCTCTTCAGCTTTGAATATCAGTCTTTTCAACCGAACTGGCAAGGGGGCGTGTCTCTGCTACAGACAGTGACACGCCCCCTTGCCAGTTCGGCAGACAAAGTACAAGACTGATCTCTCACAAGAGATGAGAGCGCGCTCCTCTCTCCAGCTCTTACACTGTCTGTAGCAGAGACACGCCCCCTTGCCAGTACATTCCCCATTGATTGTTCAGCGGATATATCGGGCGCCAAATATAACGGCACCGATATCTAAATAACGGAGGGAGGTAGAAAAAAAATGTTAAGTGCCCCAGGGTTTGTGCAGCCCTCCCCCCCCCCCCGACCCCTTAACACGCTGCACATGTATCGGCATGTGAAAGGTTCTCTTTAAGGCCGTTAGATTCTCAGGTAATTTTCAACAATGATGATCATTCATACTGATGAGTATTTTTCCTGAATGCAGCCTTTGCAGGTTCTTTTTGCGGGAGAAGCTACGCACCCCAACTTTTACACGACTACACATGGTGCCTATATGACCGGAGTACGGGAGGCAGAAAGGCTCATAAAACTGTACGAGTGCAAAGCGAACCCTCGCCTCTAGTACTTCCACCAGTATCTCGTTTGCAATATAACCAATTTCCGCACCGATGTGTCTGTAGCTATATATGGAAAAGTTGGGGACGTATGGGCACCACTATGTATGAAAGAAATCTATATGGGGTGCTGCAGTAACATGCAAAAAGTGTGTAGCTATATGTGTCGCCAGTGACCTCAGACCTCTGATTCTCCACAGTAATACATTATCAGATGTTCCTGTTAATAACACCTTTCCTAAATCAGTGGTCTCCATTCGTCAACAATTGACAGCAAGCCCGCAGCCCTGGCAGCTGCAGGCTGACAGTGCATGCTGGGAGTTGTTGTTGTTTTGCAATAGCTGGAGAGACACAGGTTGGAGCCAGTTGTCTAAATGGTGCCTTACAATAACCAAGTCTTTAAAGTAGTGACTATATATATGATCCCAATTCAGGTGATTGGGAACCGTATATAATATGAAGAGCGCCACCTAGAGGAGGAAGCAGAATTTTGAAAATTACACAGCAACCCGTACCAGGGCCGGCAGTGCTCTGTTCAAAAGGAGCAGATCATGGTCTATTGAAGTATATAGCAGACTTACTAAAAAAAAAGGGCAAGTTCTGCTTGATTTTAGATTATAACCAAACCAAGGAGGTCACATAGATTAACATGAATCCAGGTTATTCATCTACAATTGCACTAATTCTCATTGAATGAATATCCGTCATTCTTATGACTAAAATACATTAACGTCACATAATTTTAATTACAATGTACATTTTTTGTGTGAAAATGATTAAATAATGAGTTTGTGTTGTATATGTGTGCTGCAATTTTTATATTATAAATTTAGTCTTGATATATCCCTGTTTTTATTTAAAAAAATGTTTTATGTATGTGCCAACTAAGTTTACAATGTAATAGTAGGAGAGAAATGTGACCTGAAAAAACTGTGGGTCCCATCAGAAATGCGTAGGTATGAATAATAAGTGTTCTGACCAATAGTGCAGATTTCCAACTGCTATAACACTTCTCCCTGTAGACCACAATATAACTACTATAATACTGCCCCCTATGTACAAGAATATAACTACTATAATACTGCCCCCTATGTACAAGAATATAACTACTATAATACTGCCCCCTATGTACAAGAATATAACTACTATAATACTGCCCCCTATATACAAGAATATAACTACTATAATACTGTCCCTATATACAAGAATATAACTACTATAATACTGACCACTATATACAAGAATATAACTACTATAATACTGCCCCCTATGTACAAGAATATAACTACTATAATACTGCCCATATATACAGGAATATAACTACTATAATACTGCCCCCTATGTACAAGAATATAACTACTATAACACTGCCCCTATATACAAGAATATAACTACTATAATACTGCTCCTTATATACAAGAATATAACTACTATAATACGTCTCCTATGTACAAGAATATAACTACTATAATATTGCCCCTATATACAAGAATATAACTACTATAATACTGCCCTCTATATACAAGAATATAACTACTATAATACTGCCCCTATATACAAGAATATAACTACTATAATACTGCCCCCCTATATACAAGAATATAACTACTATAATACTGCTGCTATATACAGGAATATAACTACTATAATACTGCTGCTATATACAGGAATATAACTACTATAATACTGCTCCTATATACAAGAATATAACTACTATAATACTGCCCCCTATATACAAGAATATAACTACTGTAAGGGCGGGTTCACACATGGCGGATTTTCACTTAAATTCCGCTGCGGACACTCCGCAGCGTTAATCCGCAGCGGAGCCGTTTCTCCATTGACTTTCACTTTAATTTCGCAGTGTTCGTTTACACGATGCGTACAATTCCGCTGCGGAGCATAGGCTGCGGAGCGGAATGTGGTGTCCGCAGCATGCTCTGTCTGTTGCGGAGCAGTGGCGGACTGGTTGCGGACTCATGGCGGAATTTCTCCATTGACTTCAATGGAGATTCTAAGTTCCGCAATGAAGTCCGCAGCTGTCATGCACATGTTATGTGTGGTGCGGAGCGTATTGGTTTTTTAACATGACATTTCTTCATTCTGGCTGGACCTATGTATTTCTAGGTCTACAGCCAGACTGAGGAAGTCAATGGGGCTCCCGTAATGACGGGAGCGTTGCTAGGAGACGTCAGTAAATAGTCACTGTCCAGGGTGCTGAAAGAGTTAAGCGATCGGCAGTAACTGTTTCTGCACCCGGGACAGTGACTACCGATCCCAATATACATGTATCTGTAAAAAAACATATAAGTTCATACTTACCGAGAACTCCCTGTTTCTGTCTCCAGTCCGGCCTCCCAGGATGACGTTTCAGTGGAAGTGACGGCTGCAGCCAATCACAGGCCAAGCACAGGCTGCAGCGGTCACATGGACTGGCGCGTCATCCAGGGAGGTCGGGCTGGATGCCGAAGGAGGGACGCGTCATCAAGACAACGGGCGGTAAGTATGAATTTCTTTTACTTTCACTAGGGAAAGTGCTGTCCCTTCTCTCTATCCTGCACTGATAGGGAGAAGGGAAGCACTTTTCCTGCAGTCCGCAGCGGCCAGTCCGCATCAATTTTCTGCACATTTTGTGCAGATCCGCAGCCGTAATCCGCAACCCGGATTAGGTGCGGCATTGATGCGGACAGTTGCGGAGGAATTCCGCCATGTGTGGTCATGCCCTAATACTGCTCCCTATATACAAGAATATAACTACTATAATACTGCCCCTATATACAAGAATATAACTACTATAATACTGTCCCTATATACAAGAATATAACTACTATAATACTGCTCCTATATACAAGAATATAACTACTATAATACTGCCCCCTATATACAAGAATATAACTACTATAATACTGCCCCTATATACAAGAATATAACTACTATAATACTGCTCCCTATATACAAGAATATAACTACTATAATACTGCCCCCTATATACAAGAATATAACTACTATAATACTGCCCCCTATATACAAGAATATAACTACTATAATACTGCTCCCTATATACAAGAATATATCTACTATAATACTGCCCTCTATGTACAAGGATATACCTACTATAATACTGCCCCCTATGTACAAGAATATAACTACTATAATACTGCTCCTTATATACAAGAATATAACTACTATAATACGTCTCCTATGTACAAGAATATAACTACTATAATATTGCCCCTATATACAAGAATATAACTACTATAATACTGCCCTCTATATACAAGAATATAACTACTATAATACTGCCCCTATATACAAGAATATAACTACTATAATACTGCCCCCCTATATACAAGAATATAACTACTATAATACTGCTGCTATATACAGGAATATAACTACTATAATACTGCTGCTATATACAGGAATATAACTACTATAATACTGCTCCTATATACAAGAATATAACTACTATAATACTGCCCCCTATATACAAGAATATAACTACTGTAATACTGCTCCCTATATACAAGAATATAACTACTATAATACTGCCCCTATATACAAGAATATAACTACTATAATACTGTCCCTATATACAAGAATATAACTACTATAATACTGCTCCTATATACAAGAATATAACTACTATAATACTGCCCCCTATATACAAGAATATAACTACTATAATACTGCCCCTATATACAAGAATATAACTACTATAATACTGCTCCCTATATACAAGAATATAACTACTATAATACTGCCCCCTATATACAAGAATATAACTACTATAATACTGCCCCCTATATACAAGAATATAACTACTATAATACTGCTCCCTATATACAAGAATATATCTACTATAATACTGCCCTCTATGTACAAGGATATACCTACTATAATACTGCCCCCTATGTACAAGAATATAACTACTATAATACTGCTCCTATATACAAGAATATAACTACTATAATACTGCTCCTATATACAAGAATATAACTACTATAATACTGCCCTCTATGTACAAGGATATACCTAGTATAATACTGACATCTGTTGACAAGAATATGGATTTGAACAAATAGGGAAATGATCTTGCCTCACTGGAATTTCTCTTTTAGACATAATTAAAGACCTGTGAGTATACAGGAGGTGATTATCAGTTTATTTTGCACAAAAATACATTCGCTATATATTGGGAGAATGGGAGATTTTGTAATTCAAAGTATATTTAAGAACTGCTGACATATAACTTATGATCATTCAAATGAATACTTTGTATCACTGCGTGCTGGTGCCAAGACTGAGAGATCAATCTTTTTATTGCTTACAATCAAAGTAAATCATGATGTGATAATTGTATGTGAGGGATCATGTTCAAGAGATTGATAGATTTTCTAATGATAATCCATAACCACATTATATAGCTTTACATCTATATACATACAACAAGGCTGGTTTTATGCAGATTTTGGCTACGATTCGACTGTGAATGTGAATATCAGGCAATGCTTTGCATTCAATGTAAAACCCAACAGGAGGAGCTACAGAGTAATGGAAGGGGAAGAGAGAGCAGGGGCTATGCATCTCTCTCTGAAGCCAGGGTGACTCTGTGACAACATATTGACACTGTAGCTGTTAAAAATGGCTGCTGCAACTTAGCTATGTCCTGGACCAGTAGGAGCAAGAGGTCAGTAGCAAAACTGTCTGACACAAAATTACCACACATGGTGATAAAACAATGGCAGCTCACAGTTTATCTGGGTGTTTGTTTTTAATCTGGTTTTATAAACTGGACGTCCGTTGAAGAAAATTTGTTGAGTGATCCCAAATATAGTGATAATGCATTTCAATGGGGACATGTATACCGCCATCTAAAAATAAGTTACTTTTTTTTTTACAGGATCCCCCTGACGTACGCTTTAAACTTTTGATTCCCCATTGTCACGGGACTCGTTCCCTTTCTTGGCAATAAATATACGGCTCCTGCTATACTATGGACTATGTGTGCATGAAACTAGCCTAATACTCGGACCCTCTGTGGTTTGACTTTGGGTCAGTAGAACCGCAGGGGTTTCCGGCTCTTGCCAAATATGGGCACTAAATTGTGTCCGTATTACACTGAGAAAGGGGATGAATGGCCTCTGGATGTGAAGGGTTAACCTAGTTTTTTTTTAAGGTTTTCAGTATTAAAGATGAGCAGAGGGGTTGGTGAAGCAAAACTCTTTGTTTGCTGATCTTTCACGCACGGCTGCACTCGCAAACCGCGCAAGCATAAGTGTCAGGATTGTCCATTATGATAGGCAAGAAATGGGCATCTAAACCATCAATTATGTGTTATGTAATATCTCCGTCGGGATTTCATCCTTTGTTTAAAAGCAGGAAGCCTTAAAGGGCCCTACAGATACAGAACACTGGGCCTTAAAGCTGTGTTGCCCATGACAACCAATGAGAGTTCAGCTTTCATTGTTACAGTGCACTTTACAAAATGAAAGCTCATCTGTGATTGGTTGCTATTAGCAACAAGGCCATGTTTACTCTCAAACCATGTTTATTCATGGAGGCATTTTAGCGTCTATATTGCGGTATCAAGTCCAGGCCTGATTGCGGGTCTAATGCCCCCAACTAATGGCATCCCAGGGAACTAGGATGCTGTTGGTTCAGGTCTGTAGACACGTGGCCAAGACTGGATTTGTAGATGTAATACGGTTGAAAAATGTGCCAATATTACACTCATGTCCTCTTACATAGCTCGATGTGGGCTGTGTAAAGAGCGCCAATCGATGAGACAGCTCGTTGATCGGCGCTCGTTTGCTCCTTTCACAAGGAGTTATTGATGGGGGCGAGCGCTCGTTACTACGCTCGCTCGTCCGTATACATTTCTATCATGCCGTCAGTACATCTCTCTGTTTACACATGGAGAAGTGCTGGCGACATCGATAATACTTTAGGCAGCTAAAACTATACAATCAGCCGATTTACACTCGATTGCCCAATAATTGACCTGTGTAAAAGGGCCTTTACTGTTAAATCCCTTTAATCCAGAACCTGAGTAATAAAGAAGAATCGACAATTGTCACCTATCCACCGAATAGATGATAATTGTCTGCCACCAATTACGAGAACGGAGGTCCCGAACCTCCCGTTCTTCCTCACTGGACACCCTGCAGTGAGAAGGAGGCTGAATGGGGTGGAGGTCAAGCATGGGACTGCTGCTCCGTTTGATGTCTATGGGACCGACGGAAACATATGAGTTCTGTACTCGGCTGTTTCCAGCATTCTTGTGGACTTCGATTGGTGCGGCAGTGCCCATGCTCGGCCTCAGTGGGGGTCCCAGTGGTAGGGTCCCCAGAAATTAGACAATTATCACCTATCCTGTGGATTGTGGTACATCCCTTTTCAATATTCTGGATTAACAGAGGGTCATACAAAACCATATAAATTGTACTTGTACGGCCAGAGCTTGTCTAATAATGGCCACCATAGTCATCAGCTGATCACTGCAGGTCTGGCTCCTGGAACCACTAGTGATCAGCTGTTATCTCTGGGGTTCGGCTCGCTATACATTACCATACATCTCGATTGAATGGTCGTTCATGTAGTAGATGGGATGGGATCGGATCTAGAGGGAAATCCACACTTACGTAGCAGCTATCCAGTATGACATAGAGGGGGCCCTCTATAAAGTGGTTGTCTTTATGAGAAAACTCCTTTTTACACCAGAGAAGATGCAAGGACTGAAATTTACAGAGGACATTTTTATTCTCTGGGAAAGTCCTTAAATAACCGCATATAAGGATAACGCTCCCGTGTGAATGGGCTCCGAAGGTGGAAACTCACAGCTGCTCATGAAGATAAGGCGACAGTGATTAGTGAAACGTTAATGAAGTAACACAGTCGTGATAACATCTCTGCTTGCTTCCACATCCGAGAACACCCCCCCCCCTCCTATATTTTCTTTTTTCTCAAACCTTACAGCCCAAATGCCTCAAAACTTTAAAGGGTAAGAACCCTATTTATAAAGTGATCACATGACTGAATTCGCACTTCCCACTTTTCTGTCTAACTCCATGTGAACAATGGTCTCAAATAGGATGCGGAATTTCACCACCTTTTACGACTTTTCGCCCTATCGGGTCATATGTTCACAACAAAAGGGCAACTTTTGGAAAGTTTCTTTCATGTCTAGTTTCAGCACCTTGGTGGGATAACACACACATTCCAGTTTTTTTTTGCCACTTTTTGAATGTAAGAGCCCCAGAGTAACGTGGGTGTACCTACCAGGGTAGCAGATGCTATGGGGCCCAACAACTAAGGGGGCCCATGGATGATGAAGTGGGGAATCCTAACATTGTTGCACCCCTGCTGTGTGCATTATCTTTCTGCTCCAGCGTCATCCTTTGCATTATCCTGCACTGTGATGTCATTATGTGCATTATACCTGTCATGGTGACATCATTCTGTGCCGTGATATCGCAATGATGTCACATTTGTGTGTGTTATTTCTCTGCTACTGCGTTATAACTGTGCACATTATACCTGTGCCGTGACATCACTGTTTTTATAATGCGCTGTGACATCACTATGCGAAATACCTGTATGATGTGACATAACTGTGCGCTTTAATCCCTGTATTGTGACATCATTTTGTGCATTATCTTTGTGCATCAGCAAATGACACATGACATAGAGTGAAGCTCAAAATTATCATACACTTTTCATGTTGTGAATGCGATGTTGACGGTAGCCATGGATGAGTGGGTCCCCTTTTTAACCCTTTTTAAGTTTTACTATGTGGCTTTATGGTTACTTGTTACACCCCGCCACAGGGGAGAAGTAGTAAAGTGTCCTACAGTATTATGTAAAACACCATACTGCAGATTACAATACCCTAGATGAGGGTCCCACAGGTGGGGTCCGCATCTATTGGACATTTATGCCATATCCTGTGGATATGCCATAAATGTCCGAGATGGGAATACTCCTTTAATCATCGTATACAGAAAAGTTCTGCAACTTTCTAATGTATTTTCTGTTTCAATCCCTAATTGATCTCTTCTCGCTATTAGTTAATTGAGAACATTTTTGTTTACACCCAGAGGCTATAAACCTGTTTAGAATATTTCTCACAGCTGAGGGTTTCCAGTCCACACAATCCTGTGAAAGGTAAATATTACGTGCACTGATACATTGTAACAAACTCTCCAAATGTTTCACCTGGCAGCTGTCCTTTAGGCTAGAATATCTGTATGATGATGATGTTTTTAAGTGTAAGGCTTCGTTCACATCTGCGTCGTTGTTCCGTTCATGGGTTCCGTTGGAGGTTTCTGTCAGCATCATTCTGTCAAACCATGGGTTTCCATTTGCATCACCATTGATTTCAATGGTGACGGATCCGGTGCAAATAGATTCCGTTTATCACCGTTGTGTAAGGGCTACGGCGTTTTGACGGAATCAATACCATAGTCAACTGCGCTATTCATTCTGTCAAAAACAACGGAACCCTTACACAACCGTGATAAACGGAAACCTTTAGCAACGTTTCCGTCACCATTGAGCTCAATGGTGATGCAAACGGAAGCTAAGGTTTCCGTTGAGGGGTTAACCCGACTAAAACCTCAGACGGAGCCCCTCAACAGAAGGGCAACGCTGATGTGAACCGGTCCTAACTGATTCCTTTTAAGACCAGGCAAAACTGATAACCTTTGATATGTTTGATATAAGTCTGAGGGAACGGTGCATGACACCGCTTTGGTGTTGCTTGAATCTTTGTGTCATGCTCCGCCCCCTCAGCCCCTGCACTAGACATAACACAGTAGATACGTTTTGCCTGGAGTGGGCCTTTAATATTCATGTGTAAGAACAAATGAATATCCAGAGACCTGAGGGGTGGGGGACACCAATCTCTTCTGCATGTTTACTGATGGTCTGATTAGGAGGCCCCTCTTTCATGTAATGGGTTATCCTAATGGAATGTAAGGCTTATCGGCATATTATTAGGAAGGTGGTAACACCAGTGTTTACATTGCTGTGTTTGAATAGAGACAATAGATTCATTGTAAACTGATCAGTGGATTTTTTTAAGTCTATCAACCTGTGATATCCAGAAAGTGTGACCAGCAGCAGTCACAGATTCTGCAGACATGGAGACGATCCCTCCACCATAACATTTCGTGGGTGAGGAGGAGGATGCGGCGTGGCACAGGGGAGATCAGCCTGTGGCACTGCTGAGGTGTTATCAATGCCGCATGGCATGGAGGCGATCAGCCTGTGGCACTGCTGAGGTGTTATCAATGCGACGTGGCATGGAGGCGATCAGCCTGTGGCACTGCTGAGGTGTTATCAATGCCGCATGGCGGCGATCAGCCTGTGGCACTGCTGAGGTGTTATCAATGTGGCGTGGCATGGAGACGATCAGCCTGTGGCACTGATGAGGTGTTATCAATGCGGCGTGGCATGGAGGTGATCAGTCTGTGGCACTGCTGAGGTGTCATCAATGTGGCGTGGCATGGAGGTGATCAGCCTGTGGCACTGCTGAGGTGTTATCAATGCCACGTGGCATGGAGGCGATCAGCCTGTGGCACTGCTGAGGTATTATCAATGCGGCGTGGCATGGAGGTGATCAGCCTGTGGCACTGCTGAGGTGTTATCAATGCCGCACGGCATGGGGGCGATCAGCCTGTGGCACTGCGGAGGTGTTATCAATGCGACGTGGCATGGAGGCGATCAGCCTGTGGCACTGCTGAGGTGTTATCAATGCCACATGGCATGGAGGCGATCAGCCTGTGGCACTGCTGAGGTGTTATCAATGTGGCGTGGCATGGAGGTGATCAGCCTGTGGCACTGCTGAGGTGTTATGGAAGCCCACGTTGCTTTGATAGCGGCCTTCAGCTCGTCTGCATTGTTGGGTCTGGTGTCTCTCATCTTCCTCTTGACATTACCCTATAGATTCTCTATGGGGTTTAGGTCGGGCGAGTTTGCTGGCCAATGAAGCACAGTGATACTGTGGTTATTACACCAGGTATTGGTACTGTTGGCAGTGTGGGCAGGTGCCAAGTCCTGCTGGAAAATGAAATCATCGTCTCCATAAAGTGTCCGCAGAGGGAAGCATGAAGTACTGGGGAATGTCCTGCTAGACGATGCGCTGACTCTGGACTTGATATAACACAGTGACCAACACCAGCAGATGACACGGCCCCCAAACCATCACTGACTGCGGAAACTTCACACTGGACCGCAAGACACTTGGACTGACACCTCTCCACTTTTCCTCCAGACTCCGGGACCGAGATTTCCCAATGAAATGCAAAATTGACTTTCATCTGAAAACAGGACTTTGGACACTGAGCATTAGTGCTGCTCCACTGTGTTATATCAGGTCCAGAGTCAGCGCATCGTCTAGCAGGACATTCCCCAGCACTTCATGCTTCCCTCTGCTGACAGCTTTATGGAGACGATGATTTCATTTTCCAGCAGGACTTGGCACCTGCCCACCCTGCCAACAGTACCAATACCTGGTGTAATAACCACAGTATCACTGCGCTTGATTGGCCATCAAACTCGCCCGACCTAAACCCCATAGAGAATCTCTATGGTATTGTCAAGAGGAAGATGAGAGACCCCAGACCCAACAATGCAGACGAGCTGAAGGACGCTATCAAAGCAACCTGGGCTTCCATAACACCTCAGCAGTGCCACAGGCTGATCGGCCCCATGCCACGCCGCCGCATTGATAACACCTCAGCAGTACCACAGGCTGATCACCCCCATGCCACGCCGCCGCATTGATAACACCTCAGCAGTACCACAGGCTGATCGCCTCCATGCCACGCCGCCGCATTGATAACACTACAGCAGTACCACAGGCTGATCACCCCCATGCCACGCCGCATTGATAACCCCTCAGCAGTGCCACAGGCTGATCGCCCCATGCCACGCCACATTGATAACACCTCAGCAGTGCCACAGGCTGATCGCCTCCATGCCACAACGCATTGATGCAGTAATTCATGCAGAGTTGGTTCCCCCCGATCAAGTATTGAGGGCAGATACTGGACGGACTTCTCAGGAGGCCAACATTAGGGTATTAAAAATCATTTTGAAATTGGGCTTATATAATATTCAGATTTTCTGAGACACATAATTTTGGGTTTTCATTAACTGTTCCCATAATCATCAACAGTAAAAGCAAAAAATGCTGGAAATAGATCCCTCTGTGTGTAATGAATCTATAGAATATACGAGAGACACTTTTTAAATTGAAATTACTGAAATAAATTAACTTTTTGATGATATTATAATTCATTGAGAGGGGCTAGTATGTATATATATATGGCACACCACATTGTCCTGGTGTCACAATCTGCATGCCCATAAGCACCGGCTGCTACGCCATGAGCAATAGTTTGGATCTGGTATAAAAATAGTGTCAGAATGTAAATGTCTGGCGGTGGATCTGATAATTATACAGATGCATTTATCCAATTAGGAGCCAGCACTTGCCGCCCCTCGGCCCATGTTATAAATACACTTGTGGGTGGGCTGCGATTGCTGGAATTCAGTGTTTTCTATAAGCTTGGCCTGCTGTATGTTAGTGGAGGCTAAAGAAGAGGTCACAGGATCCTGCCCCTCACAGCTGCTGCAGCTCCTCTTCCATTACAAATAAGGTGTCATACAGAGCATTCAGCCAACCCAGCTCCTGATGAGGAGCAGCAGCTCCAAGTCAGTGCTTTCTACAGATGGGAGTCTCTGGTTTGGCTATTAACCCGAGTCATGATTCGAGGCTCTATAAAGGGTCGGACATTGATTTACAAGGTAGTCGCCTATAGGTGGCACTAGAGAGACCATTTTCTTCTCAGCTATTTTGGATACAGAGCTGGGACACATGAGCCACGGCGTGCTAGGAAATGGTACAGTCGGAGTGTTTTCTTCCCAGTGATGACTCCCCTCCTCCTGTCAGCGGTTGGTTTGCCCCGCCTGCTGCTTCTAGTCTAGGAGCTGTCCAGCAGCATCAGGAGGGGAGGAGGGTGGAAGCTGCATGGAGATAATAGACTAACAGGAAAACAAAGGGGGCAAAGCAGAGGAGACAGTGCTGGGGTAAGAGAGGGGTGACAGGCACCTGGGAGGAGGGTTACCAGGTGGTAGGACAGGGCATGGGCTGCCCGCTAGGCTATGCAGGGGCAAGAGAGGGCATGGCCTGCTAGCCAGCTGGTTAAGCAAAGGGTATAGTAATGCATGGGTATGAGAGTGCATAAAAGGCTAGCATGCCCAGGGCATCTAAGGGAGCATGAGCTGTTAGCTAGGGTACCCATGGCATGGCGTGCTAGCTAGAATCCAAAGGGCTCAAAGAGCAGGCTGCTGGCAAGGGGCAAGAAGAGCATAGCGGGATACACAGGGGAAATAGTGGGCATGTGCATGACTGCTAGCTGGAGAGGGCATGAGCTGCTAGGATACCCAGAGCTAAGACTGGGCATGAGCTGCTAGCTGTGATACCCAGGGGTAAAAAGGGGCATGGACTGTTGGGGGATGGCAGAAGCATAAACATTTAGCTGGAATACCGTGGAGTGAGAAAGGGCATAAGTTGGTAGGATACCCAGTGGTAAGAGTAGGCATGGGCTACTAGCTGGGATACCCAGGGGTAAGCAGGGGCATGAGCTGTTAGCCAGGTGATATACCGAGGAATTGACTGGAGCTTTAACAGTTCGCCAGATGGAATGCCCAGGAGTGAGAGAGGGCAAAATCTAACAGAATAACCAGAGGTAAGAGAGGCCATGAGCTAAGGGAGGGCATCAGCTGCCAGGATACCAAGAGGTAAGAGAGGGCATCATCTGCCAGGATACCAAGAGGTAAAAGAGGGCATCAGCTGCCAGGATACCAAGAGGTAAGAGAGAGCATGATCTAACAGAAAAACCAGAGGTAAGAGAGGGCATGAGCTAAGAGGGGGCATCAGCTGCCAGGATACCAAGAGTTAAGAGAGGGCAGCAACTGCCAGGATACCAAGAGGTAAGAGAGGGCAGCAACTGCCAGAATACCAATAGGTAAGAGAGGGCATGAGCTAAGAGAGGGCATCAGCTGCCAGGATACCAAGAGGTAAAAGAGGGCATAGACTTAAAAGACTAAAGAAAGTGCAAAAAGGGAAGGCAGGAGATGTGAGAGGCAGAGACAGCAGACACAGGGAGGGAAGGGTGGGGGGAAAGGGAGGGGAGAAGGGGGGAGGTCTCTGTTCACAAAGCCCCTCCAACCGCAGAGGGAGAAGGAAGGAGAGAATAGAGATGGGGACAAAGAGAGGAAGAGAGTGATGGAAGAAGAGAGCAGCAGTCACATCCACACCACTACAATGAGAAGGAGACAGACACAATGTGTCAGAGACTGCAGGGAGACCTGTGACAGCCATTGACAGCGCATCCCATCCTGCCAGACTTCAGAGACCCCCTGGCTGCACATCAGAGACAGCATCACATTCAATAGGATGAAAAGAGACTGCACAGAGACAGTCAAGATCAAGAAAGAGACAGCAAGAGACTGCTGCGCGGATCTAGTGACAGCTCCCACCATGGTAAGGCTCTCAGGACGCCTCCCACGGATGTGACTCACCCCACCCTACCATTCCCACCTGCCCCCTGGTATTTCTAATCTAATCATTGCAGCCCACCTCATTGGCAGTGCCCATTCCAGGATGTGCCAGCTGGGCCTGGGAGGCAAAAGGTTAAAATCCCCTCCTGTGTAGTGAGCTGAATCCATGTCTGTGCATTGGGGATCATTGACAGCAGCAGAGGATGAGGGTGAGGTCTGTTGTGTTGTGTTGTGTTGTGTGTTGTGGTCCTCAGAATGGGAAGAAGCAGCAGAGGCCTCAGTGTTTCTCTGTCTGATCCACATCTTACATTGCAACATTGTATCAACACTTGGCTACAATAAGATCCACAGGGGAGAAACTGTAAACAGTGATAATGCATGTATACAGGTGTAGTCAGGAATATACCCTGACATGAGCTGAGATCTTATTACAGCATGATGTGTCCACAGAGTATACATGTAGCATTAATAGTATATATTTATATATACTATTATATAGTATAATAGTATATACACACCATATAATTTATCCATGGAGTGTATGATACAGTTCTGTATACAAGTAGAATCACTAGATTATATACCATATAATATATACACAGTGTCTGATACATGTAGCATCAGTTGAATATATACCATATAATGTATCCACAGAGTGATACATTGTTGTATACATGTTAAATTACTAGAATATACCATTTAATGTATCCACAGAATGTCTAATACATTGTTGTATCCATGTAGCATCAGTGGAATATATCATATAATATATCCATAGAGTGTATGATATAGTGCTTTATATTTATGTAGCATTTGTAGAATATATATCATATAATATATCCAGAGTGTCTGATGTAGTACTGTATAGTTTAGCAACAGTAGAATATATACCATATAATATATCCACAGAGTGTCTCATACAGTGCTATATACATGTGGGGGTCACTAGTGTGTGTGTATATATATATATATATATATATATATATATATATATATATATATATATATATATATATCATATATTGTATCCACAGTGTCTAATACAGTTCTGTATACATGTAGAATCACTAGAATATATATTATAAAATATATCCACAGTGTCTGATACAGTGCTCTATACATGTAACATCACTAGAATATATACCATATAATATATCCACAGAGTGTCTAATATAGTGTTGTATATTAGTAAAATCCCTAGATTATGTACCATATAATGTGTCTACAGAGTGTCTGATACAGTTCTGTATAGCATCACTAGCATATATACACCGTATTATATGTCCAGAGTGTCTAAAATAGTGCTGTATACATGTAGCATCACTAGTATATATAAGATATAATATATCCACAGTGTCTGATACAGTGCAATATACATAGAAAACACTGAGAACAAAGGAGTCATAGACTATTAGGATAAATTTGCCAATGGCATAGAAAAATAAACTTTATTAGGACAGTACAGATTACATACAATTTAAAATTAGACTACAAAATCCAAGACCTGTAAACCTCCCAAGTGGCAAAAACGAACATAGAGGAAATACCTCTTATAAATGCAGCTCCGGGAAGAAGGAGATCGTTAAATCAAACAAGCAAGGGCTCAAACAAACATATTGTCAGTTCAATGTAATTGAATATCAAATAAAGGCAAGACGCCAGAATGTGAAATATAAGTGAAATTGGGTCATATATTCATCCAGACTCATAGTAGCATTGTAGGTAAATGATTAAATGCTGGACTCAAAAAATGACGACAAATTGTTTACATAAGCCCACATCAAGCAAGATGTATCTTCCCAGCAAGTAAAGCCACAAGAGGAAAGGTAAGTAGAAAAGGTATCAGGTAAAAACCTATAGTGCTACTAACCCATATGGTTCCTGTGGTTCAGTGACTTCCCGAGTACGGAGGGACCCCGACGCGCGTTTCGCGTAGATGGCTTTTTTAGAGGGGTATACTATCTTCGATCAAGTCCTTCTACCTTAAATATATTGTTTAATCCAGTCAGCTGGTACGGGTTGGCCAATGAAATCAGATCAATGCGGCCGTGCTTGTCAGACCGAAAAATCGCGAGACTCGCACACCTGCCAGCCGAGTCCCCACTACGCATGCGCGGCTCCGGAAACCGCGCACGCGCAGAGAGGCACAAACGGCAGACAGGGTCAGAGCCAGCGATGACGTGTATGACAGGCAGGGCCGGTATACAACATCATAGGATGAAGACAAAGTAAGTTTAAAAACCGAATTCTAATGCTACAAAGTTATATACTGCAGTAAATAATTTAGTGCAGATATAAAAGCACATATCGATCCATGAAGGTTCTCACTAGAGATAGTCATAATAAGATCAGTGTGAAAGTCGATATAATAAGACGGGATCGCAAAAAATGTATAAGATGGCAAGTGAGCACCCAGAGTGCTGTGATGAGTTAATAAATACAGTAATGAAAAAGAAGAAAGTTCATCAGTAAAAACAAACCAGTAAGAGATGAAAATTATAAACATAAATGAGTTAAGTGCACAGAATACAATCCATGTTATAATAACATATTTATATTATATTATCAGCATACTGATGCTGAATTTAACCAATAGTGAGAAAACCCGAATTAAGAGAGTCCCACTCGTTAAAGCGGAACACATTATGTGTTTGTTCCACCCATATCCCAGGCTGTCAACAAAAAAACATAAAAGAATAACAGATATATAAATATTTACAGAGAATTATAAAATACAGTGAATTATCCCACGACGTGTAGAGATGATTTCAGGCAGATCCAAATAGTGAGAATCAACATCTCACAAGCAGTAGAACAGATGTTTCAAAAGTATATCGATCATGGATCAATGTAAGTATATACAGGTCAGAAAATGGCCAAAGTAGAAGACTAGAAGGAGAAAATATAAAAATTAATAGACATACAGTTTAAAAACACAAACAAATAAAAAATGGTAGAGGGATTACAAAAATGGCGCAAAACTAAGTGTCTCATTCAAACCAACAGGGGCCATAGTTCCAAGCGTAATAATCCACTTGCACTCCCTCTGAGCTAGCAAATTCTTGGCATCCCCACCTCTAATACCACATATCACCCTATCTATACCCCAAGCTTTGAAAGATCTGCAGTATACATGTAGCATCACCAGTATATATAAGATATAATATATCCACAGAGTGTCTGATACAGTGCAGTATACATGTAGCATCACTAGTATATATAAGATATAATATATCCACAGTGTCTGATACAGTGCAGTATACATGTAGCATCACTAGTATATATAAGATATGATATATCCACAGAGTGTCTGATACAGTGCAGTATACATGTAGCATCACCAGTATATATAAGATATAATATATCCACAATGTCTGATACAGTGCAGTATACATGTAGCATCACTAGTATATATAAGATATAATATATCCACAGAGTGTCTGATACAGTGCAGTATACATGTAGCATCACCAGTATATATAAGATATAATATATCCACAGTGTCTGATACAGTGAAGTATACATGTAGCATCACTAGTATATATAAGATATAATATATCCACAGTGTCTGATACAGTGCAGTATACATGTAGCATCACCAGTATATATAAGATATAATATAGCCACAGTGTCTGATACAGTGCAGTATACATGTAGCATCACCAGTATATATAAGATATAATATAGCCACAGTGTCTGATACAGTGCAGTATACATGTAGCATCACCAGTATATATAAGATATAATATAGCCACAGTGTCTGATACAGTGCAGTATACATGTAGCATCACCAGTATATATAAGATATAATATAGCCACAGTGTCTGATACAGTGCAGTATACATGTAGCATCACCAGTATATATAAGATATAATATAGCCACAGTGTCTGATACAGTGCAGTATACACACTACCACCTATGAGAAAGGGGCTTGTACTAGCTCCAAAAAGGAAAACAGGTGCTGTCTAAATAATGAATTCCTCCTGCTAAATGACAGCAACACCCACAAAATAATTAGAAATGTAATGAAAACGTTATTGTTACATATAGATAAAAATACATGAAAATGTAAGCATACCCACAATGAGGGATTAACCCCAAGGTCTAAAGTCAATCAGATGGAGTACATATAAAAAATGGAAAGTGCAAATGCTGCAATCATGTAAGCCACATAAGTATATACTAGGACTGGGTATAAAGTGCACAATGCATACAAAAAGCCAATCATATACTAGATACAGGAGAAGTGGAACATACAGACCAAGGGGTAACACCCCGACACGTGCTTCGCCCTGCTTCTTCTGGGCTATAGACCTTGGGGTTAATCCTTCATCGTGGGTATGTTTACATTTTCATGTGTTTTTATTTATTTATATGTAACAATAAAGTTTCATTGAATTTATAATTAATCTGTGAGTGTTGTTGTCATTTAGTAGGAGCGCTGTATACATTTAGAATGACTAAAGTATAATATAATATAATATATGTCCACAGAGTGTCTGTTACAGTGCTGTATACATGTAGCATTACTAGTATATATACACACACACCATATAATATATCCATAGAGTGTCTGATACAGTCCTGTATACATGTAGCATTACTAGAATATATACACCATAAAATATATTCATAGAGTGTCTGATACAGTGCTGTATACATGTAGCATTACTAGAATATATACACACACCATATAATATATCCATAGAGTGTCTGATACAGTCCTGTATACATGTAGCATTACTAGAATATATACACCATATAATATATTCATATTGTGTCTGATACAGTGCTGTATACATGTAGCATCACTAGTATATAGAGACCATATAATATATCCAGAGTGTCTGATACAGTGCTGTATACATGTAAAATTACTAGATTATGTACCATATAATGTGTCTACAGACTGTCTGATACAGTACTGTATATATGATATGTATATGTGTTCTCGATGTTTGACTGTAGGATTCTCTGATCACGTGACCTCTTGTCTGCTGACTATCAGTAGGGTTAAATATATATTATGGTTTTGCATGGGCTGATTATTGACTGCGTTGTGTATGTAAAGTCTGAGGTTTTCGCAGGATGTTTGTATATATTGTGACGATTCTTGGTATGAGTGTGTACAATATGTGCTTGGTAATAGAATTTGTATACATTGTTAATATCTATCTATCTATCTATCTATCTATCTATCTATCTATCTATCTATCTATCTATCTATCTATCTATCTATCTATCTATCTATCTATCTATCTCTCAAATTATATATATATATATATATATATATATATATATATATACATACATACTATATAGTCCATATTGTTGCAATATGATAGATTACTTCCCACAGACAAGGTGATGGACAAGGAGCGACACAATGTATGATGAGCTTGGGGTCATTCAGTGGGTGATTAGCCTGGGGTTACATAATGGATGTGGGGCTCAGAAGTCTCCAGCAGAGTATTGTGTTAATAAGCAGGGATACACTCAGGTCTTCTTACTGCATGATCCATATACAGATGCCACCCTATATACTGGTGTTTTATGTGCAGTGTTGGCATCAGGGAGAGCTCTGCGCTGTGTCAGTTCAGTTCACAGCTGTGTCCCACACAAGAGGCTTTCTGGCCATCACATCAGATGAGGCTTTAAAGTGTAATCCTTATGACGTAGGAGGAAAGATATAAGGATAGTCTGGGGGTATGTACAGAGGAAATAGCAACAATCAATGCCAGGCATGGGAATGGGCATGTTTAGTTATGGGATCCAGCATTAAATCAGTTATACCCAGCTATAACAATGGGTTGAAACATTTGGGGCTATTGAGGCATGAGGCCAGAAATGTTGCTAGAAGGTTGACTTGCGGTGGGGCATCTGGTGCCAAGGAGGGGGGGGGGGGGGTGGCAACAGGCTACTCTGCTCTAGCCAGGGTATTTAGAGACAGTGCTAGAGCTAAAAACTGAATCTTTGACCTTGATGAAGGAAACCCTACCTACAACTCTGCATGAGGCCCTCAATTACGTACAGATGTAGAAGTGATAGGAAAAGGGGAAAGGAGGAAAAGGAGCGTGGAGGGTTAAAGTCGCCTTCAATTAAGGTCTATTGATACCGACTGGAACAAGAGCAGAAAGATTGTGTTGTGCAATGTCCCCTATTATTATTGCCACGTTGTAAAGTATTGATTGTTACAATGTGTCATTACGACTTTTATCTAATTCACCAAGGTGGAAATTTTGTTTTTGGTTTAATCACTTTGGTGAGAAATAGAAGAGGTAGTGCTGCAAGGATGATTAGTATATGTAAAATTCCTTGCATACGCACCCCGCAAGAGGTTATATTCAGATTATGTGAGCAACTGCGTATTGCTTGATTGCGTTTATGGTGTTATTCCAATTGGTTAGTTGGTTATACTGTTGTGCAATACGTTTTATGTACAACGCTATTGCTTTAATCCCAGTTGGATATACACCTTATTCAGCAATATGAGCACTATCGTTATGAACTGCCAATTCCTAGTATATACTGTATTACATTCAGGCGGCCGTGCACATAGGTAGACAGGCTCTGTTTGATTTGTAAGTATTACTAGATAAATTCAATTATGAGATTTGCTGGTTTTTTGCGTCAGCAAATACTCAGAATGTAAGCTATCAGAGCCACGGCAGCTCGGTGGCCTATGATGATATTACCACCACGTTCATTCGTTCCCCTTTTGTACGGAGCGAGCTCGCAGTTCAACAACCTGTAGTGCTGTAGGATGTAAGCTGTCAGAGCTACGGCAGCTCAGGAGCCTGTGATGGTATTACCACCACGTTCGTTCATTCCCCTTTCGTGCGGAGCGAACTGACAGCTCAACACCCTGTAGTGCTATTGCCACTACCTCCGTTCGTTCCGAATTTGCAGTGGACGAACTGATTGCGGTAAGATTAGATTTTAAAATTTTTCATTTGCTAATCTTGCCCTCTATAGTCGAAAATCTTTCCCTATTGCCAGGGTCGGTATGATCCCGACGCGCGTTTCACTGATCAAAGTCAGCTTCTTCCGGGGGCGGGATTAAATTTAATCACAGTTCCCTTCACAATAGAAACAGTGTAACAAATCACCTTGTAACTGATTGGCTACACTCAATGTCAATCAAATCCTGGGCTTTAAGTAGCGTCAGGAACAAAATGCTCCCGCCCCCGGAAGAAGCTGACTTTGATCAGTGAAACGCGCGTCGGGATCATACCGACCCTGGCAATAGGGAAAGATTTTCGACTATAGAGGGCAAGATTAGCAAATGAAAAATTTTAAAATCTAATCTTACCGCAATCAGTTCGTCCACTGCAAATTCGGAACGAACGGAGGTAGTGGCAATAGCACTACAGGGTGTTGAGCTGTCAGTTCGCTCCGCACGAAAGGGGAATGAACGAACGTGGTGGTAATACCATCACAGGCTCCTGAGCTGCCGTAGCTCTGACAGCTTACATCCTACAGCACTACAGGTTGTTGAACTGCGAGCTCGCTCCGTACAAAAGGGGAACGAATGAACGTGGTGGTAATATCATCATAGGCCACCGAGCTGCCGTGGCTCTGATAGCTTACATTCTGAGTATTTGCTGACGCAAAAAACCAGCAAATCTCATAATTGAATTTATCTAGTAATACTTACAAATCAAACAGAGCCTGTCTACCTATGTGCACGGCCGCCTGAATGTAATACAGTATATACTAGGAATTGGCAGTTCATAACGATAGTGCTCATATTGCTGAATAAGGTGTATATCCAACTGGGATTAAAGCAATAGCGTTGTACATAAAACGTATTGCACAACAGTATAACCAACTAACCAATTGGAATAACACCATAAACGCAATCAAGCAATACGCAGTTGCTCACATAATCTGAATATAACCTCTTGCGGGGTGCGTATGCAAGGAATTTTACATATACTAATCATCCTTGCAGCACTACCTCTTCTATTTCTCACCAAAGTGATTAAACCAAAAACAAAATTTCCACCTTGGTGAATTAGATAAAAGTCGTAATGACACATTGTAACAATCAATACTTTACAACGTGGCAATAATAATAGGGGACATTGCACAACACAATCTTTCTGCTCTTGTTCCAGTCGGTATCAATAGACCTTAATTGAAGGCGACTTTAACCCTCCACGCTCCTTTTCCTCCTTTCCCCTTTTCCTATCACTTCTACAATTCAATAGGTGGTGTACACCTGAGCATGGAGGGATAATCTATTTTAAATTAATATCAAAAGTGGAGATCTCCTCTACTAATCTCTACGTACAGATGTAGCAGAGCTGTATTTGTTACTTGTGATTTTTTTGTGTGGACATTGTGAGAACCAGTCTTAATTGCTTGCTAATTGTATGCCAAATGACACACTCAGCACTGCTATGTTTGTACACCCTTTTGCAAATATCCTTTGACACAATCTTACAGTTTTCTCAGAATATTGCAGACATATTTGCAGGATACTCATTCAACAATTATAAGAATATGGATACTTTGCTTTTAAACATGTTGCATGTTTACATAAACAGTTGAGTGACTCTGCAAATACTTTGCTTTACTTATCCTGCCCTGATCCTGCATTATACTCTATTCCCAACCAAAGCTGCAGTCAGAATTCTACCCGTTTCCTGTTGCCAGAAAGCTCCTTAGAGCTTAGTGGTTAAGTCACATAACTGTTAATTGTAGGTTATTGCCCAGGGCAAATTTTGAAAACAGCTTTAGCTGTGACTGGAGAACAACATATATTTGTATTTGCAACCCCATATGAGTACAGAATAACTAGTAGCAAAGTATTTTCAAAGGTAGTCAATCTTTTTTGTAGATTTAGGCATTCCATTGTAAGGCATTTACATAAAATTGGCACATTCACTAAGCAGTTGTGTAAAATTGATAAAAATGTAATCGCTTTTCCTTCCGGCCTATAGTCCTAGAATTATTGAGTCTCTTTACATCCCAAACATCTGCAGCTTCCTGTTCCTGGAAATCATGTCTAATGTACGGCTCATCCTGACTGCGCTCATTGTCCTTGTGCTTCTATGGAAGATTAACCCTTACCTCACTGGCTCTTTTCTAGGATGGGTGACAAGTCGTTGCATGGAACCGACTACTTAATGTCAATAAGATACTGAGGTCGGCTGCAGGACTTCCAGGTTCTCCTATTGAAGAAATGACCACCACTATGCAAGCCTTTCACTTTAAGCAGTTTGCCCCTGAGCCGGGGCAAGATTGGCCTCCCCCCTGTGAGCAGGAGATAGAGCGGAGGTACCAGGTGGTCCCTTCGGTGGTCTGCGCTATGTGTTGCCTTTTTGGAATCATCTACTGTTTCTTTGGTAAGTGTCGTATTATCATCAGTTGATTTAAATGATTTAAAGGGACCCAACAACCTCTATATGTTTTCATGTAACTGAGGGATGATGGGTAACATATAATTGTCATCTATATATTTTTAAAGGAGCACTAACCATAAAGGCCACAATAAAAAGTGCAGCTAATAGAGGAGCGGCTGATATCAGTCACACCTAGTAGGTTCTCACAATGGAGGAAGATTGTGATATAATGTAGTCATCATTGGGGGCGGGGATGTTCCAGGTCTCCCAGTCACTCATCCCATTGAAAAACACTACAGTCAGCTTGTCTCCAATCTGAAATGGCTGATAACAGCGAACAACGCTTAATGATTGTATAATGAAAAGTTCTGGAACTTTCTAATATATTTTGTGTTTTAATTTCTCACCATTTTTAATATTTCTGCTTGCCTTCAATGAATGAAAACATTCTTGTTTACATATAGAGGCTGACAACCCATCCTGATCATCAGCTAGACAAGATCGGGATGGGTTTTCAAGCTCTGGATGTAAACAAGGATGTTTCCGTTCAGTCACTGCAAGCAGAGCTCTTAAAAATGGTGAGAAATTGAAACGCAAAGTATATTAGAAAGTTGCAGAACTTTTCGTTATACAATGAATATGCTTCATATACCTACAACCGAAATGCCCCTTTAAAATGTTTCAAATGAGACTACTGTATGGTGTAAACCCTCAAAATCTACACTGCATCATAGAAAAGCATTCTCTGCAAAAACATTGAACTAGCTGTGAGATACAGGGACATTAGAGATCATGTAACCTGAGAGTTAACAGGAAACCAGCAGATTTGAGGGTGCAGCTCTGGATGTGACTGGAGTATAATACATAATCTGTAGACTAAAGTGGTAAAAATCAGGTCATGGAGTTATATTGTGTAACTCGACAATTTCCTCCATATTTGGCCGCGTCTCATTGGTAATGTTGACTTTATCATTTGCCCCTTCTGTCCTTCCAGGCTACCGATGCTTCAAGGCCGTCATGTTCCTGACGGGCCTCATGTTTGGTTCAGTGGTCATCTTCATGCTATGCTACAAGGAGCGGGTTCTGGACACACAGCTGAGTGTGGAGGCCAGTGTGGGCATTGGCCTTGGGATTGGCGTCTTGTGTGGCCTGGTTACCATGCTGGTGAGGAGTGTGGGATTGTTCATGGTGGGCTTACTGCTCGGACTGTTATTAGCCATAGCCTCACTGATAGTCATGGAGCAGTTCTACCACCCGCGCACTGTCTGGGTCCCGGTGGCGCTACTTCTCGGGATTGGGATGCTGTTTGCAGTGCTGACCTTACAATGGCAGCGGTTCTTCACCACACTCTCCACTGCAGTCTTTGGCAGCGCCATCATGACAGTGACTGTTGATTACTTTATTGAGCTCTTTCTGTTGGTGCAGTACGTGTACCAGCGTATGAAGGTGGACCCTCCGCAGCCCATGTGCTGGTACAGCTGGGTTATTCTTGGCATCTGGCCTGTACTCAGTTTACTGGGAGTCCTGGTCCAGTGGAAAGTTACAGCAGAGGGCTACTCGCACACAGAAGGTAGGTGCCCAGCCATTCATAAAGACCAATGTACGGCTATTTAAAGGGGAATTGCACCTAAATGTAACATAATATATAGACGTGTGGAAATAATAGCAGTGGGGGTCGATAAGATGGGACCCACATCAATCCATATCTTATTTGTCACTTAAAATCTCCGACACCTGGAGTAGTGGTCGCCTAATTTTAGGAATCGTTTGGGTGTCTATGACCCACCAATACTATAATGTAATATGTCTATATGACCGTCAAAGTTACAGTATGTACAATAGGGGAGATTCATGAAAACTGTCTGACAGAAAAACGGTCTTTGTTGCCCATAGCAACCAATCACAGGGCAGCTTTCATTTTTCAAGAGCAGTATAAGAAATTAAAGCTGCATTGTGATTGGTTGCTATGGGCAACAAAGACAGTTTTTCATGAATCTTCCTTTTTGGGTGTATTCACAAGTTGGCTCAATTTAACAAAACTGTCTGACAGAAAAAAAAAAATCCTCATTGCTCATTGCAACCAATCAGAGCTCAGCTTTCATTTCTTAAACTGCTCTGGTATCATGAAAGCTGGGCTGTGATTGGTTGCTATGGGCAACAATGTCAGTTTTCCTGTCAGCCAGTTTTGTTTTTTTCTTCATTTTCAAGGTGGTTGCGTTTTTTTCCCATTCACTACAATGGAGAAAACCGCAGCATTACAAACGCTCAACCGTGTTATGTACATGTGGTAGCGCAGTGCGGTTCTTGGGAGAAAGAATTCAGGAGGCATTCCTAGAACTGTTTCTTAAATCTAAATGGTGTCATAGAACATATGTATTACGTACGTGTTATGTGGTGTGATAGTACCGCTGCGAAAATCCACACCAAGTACCCAGGATTTTTCTACTACACGTAAATGGGGTTTTTGAAAACGGGATTTTTCCACCACCTGACCTGTAAACGCTCCATGAATCCGTATCACAAAATCTGTAATAGTCTAAAAAGGAAGATACACCGTCCCAACCATATATTTTATTTTTTATTCCTGCGATGCATCTAAAATGAAGGATGAAAAAACTTTGCAAAAACCTAATGTATGCAGCTCCTCTGCAGACCTATGTCTCTCCATGGCACTAGACCACAAACCAACACTGTGTAGTCTTATCCTGCAATCACTTGCTACTGTTTCGTACTTCTAAGGCCCCATGCACACGACCGTGTTTGGTCCGTGATATACGGTCAGCATGTTGGCCGCATGTCCCGGACCGAACACAGTGCAGGGGCCCAAGCTCCTAGCATCATACTTATCTATGACGCTAGGAGTCCCTGCCTCTCTGCGGTACTACTGTCCCGCACTGTAATCATGTTTTCAGCACGGGGACAGTATTCCCGCGTGGAGGCGGTGACACCTCGCGTCATAGATAAGTATGATGCTAGGACCCTGGGTCCCTGCACTGTGTTCGGTCCGGGACATGCAGCCGACATGCGGACCGTATATCACGGACTGAACACGGTCGTGTGCATTGGGCCTTACGGTATGTTCACACAGAGTGTTTTTAGCCATTTTCGGGCCGTTTACATCTGCCCATTGATTTCAATTGGCAATCGGCATTTTTTACGCGGCTGTTTTTCAAAACGGGCGCGTAAAAAAAACGCCCGTGAAAAAGAAGTGCATATCTCTTCTTTAGCCGTTTTTGGAGCCGTTTTTCATTGACTCTATAGAACAACAGCTCTAAAAACGGCTGTTAAAAATGCAGCGAAAAATGCGACTTTGATTATAAAACGTCTGAAAATCAGGAGTGGTTTTCCCTTGAAAACAGCTCCGTATTTTCAGACGTTTTTTATTTTGTGTGTGCACATACCCTTACTAACTTACATGTGATAGACTAGCAGGAAGTAGGGGACAGGTGGATTGCAATATGACCGCAGGATCAGACTACACAGGGTTTGTTTCCATGGGAAAATATAGGCCTACATACGAGCTGTAGACACAAAATGATCGATTTTTAATTAGGACTATTTTCAAAGTTGCATAATTTTACTTTTTAGATGGATATAAACAATAAAAAAAGATTTAGAGGGTGGACTTTGTCTTTAGGGGATCTGTCACTAGTTTAGTAACGCCCAATCTTCCAGCTAATCTAATAGTCGCTGTCACACTGATAATACTAGCGAAAATTGTGTCCCAAAACCTTTATTATTTAAAAAGTTATGAGCTTTTTTCTAAATATGCAAATGAGGCTATACTAGAAAAGTGGGAGGTAACAGCAGCGATTCTCATGAGGCGGAGCCTCCTCACAGCCTCTGACGCTGTCCTATCAGCATGAAGCTGCTTCACACAGAGTGTGAGAGACTGAGGCTGGAGGGAGGGGGGGGTCACTTCAAATAGCCATATCTCAGGCTGTGGACCACCTAGAACAGCGGTTCTGGTGGCATATGAAAGAGGAGATTCTAAGGTCGCAGGTCTAGCTGTGAAACAACCTGAGGTGTCACCAGTTGAATACACAGTCAGGAATGGAAGCTGTATACTACATGATCACACTGTGTTGCTGGGCAGGGAAGGGGGAGAAGCTGTAAGCTGATTGGACAGCGTCATACAGAAAACATTACACCCCCCAGAGTGAAAAGAAAGAGTCACCTCCTATTAGGCACGTATAACCAAATTAGCATATTTAGAAAAATGCTCATAACTTTGCAAATAATAAACGTTTTTGAAAACAAATCAGACTGTAGTTATCACCATCATAGCGGATATTAGATTAGTTAGGAGATAGGGAATTAATAAACTGGTGACAGATAAAGGGGGTTTCCCACCATATCTCTGTCTGATCAGTGGGGTCCACGGCTTAATTTGACTGTTTTCAGACTAGAAGGGAGAAACGGCCTTCTCCCTGTTCAATCTTTTCCGGCAGCCTCCAAACCCGCCGGACCCCTGTTCTCCTGATAGATGGGAGGCCCTGAGGCCTATCAGTCATTCATAGCATGTTGTCATCAGAATCTCTCAGTAGTGCAGCCTCAAGCTTTAGCCCTGTAATGCTTGTGATGATATCTCATTAGGCTGGGTTCACATGTGGCGGAATTTCACTTAAATTCCGCTGCGGACACTCCGCAGCGTTAATCCGCAGCGGAGCCGTTTCTCCATTGACTTCCACTTTAATTTAGCAGTGTTCGTTTAGACGATGCGTAAAATTCCGCTGCGGAGCATAGGCTGCGGAGCGGAATTTGGTGTCCGCAGCATGCTCTGTCTGTTGCGGAGCAGTGGCGGACTGGTTGCGGACTCATTGCGGAATTTCTCCATTGACTTCAATGGAGATTCTAATTTCCGCAATGAAGTCCGCAGCTGTCATGCACATGTTATGTGTGCTGCGGATGCGTTTTGCTTTTTTAACTTGACATTTCTTCATTCTGGCTGGACCTATGTATTTCTAGGTCTACAGCCAGACTGAGGAAGTCAATGGGGCTCCCGTAATGACGGGAGCGTTGCTAGGAGACGTCAGTAAATAGTCACTGTCCAGGGTGCTGAAAGAGTTAAGCGATCGGCAGTAACTGTTTCTGCACCCGGGACAGTGACTACCGATCCCAATATACAGCAACCTGTAAAAAAAATAGAAGTTCATACTTACCGAGAACTCCCTGCTTCTGTCTCCAGTCCGGCCTCCCAGGATGACGTTTCAGTCTAAGTGACGGCTGCAGCCAATCACAGGACAATAACAGGCTGCAGCGGTCACATGGACTGCCGCGTCATCCAGGGAGGTCGGGCTGGATGCCGAAGGAGGGACGCGTCACCAAGACAACGGCCGGTAAGTATGAATTTCTTTGACTTTCACAAGGGAAAGTGCTGTCCCTTCTCTCTATCCTGCACTGATAGGGAGAAGGGAAGCACTTTTCCCGCAGTCCGCAGCAGCTAGTCCGCATCAATTTACTGCACATTTTGGGCAGATCCGCAGCAGAATCTGCAACGCAGATTCTGTGCGGCATTGATGCGGACAGTTGCGGAGGAAATCCGCCACGTGGGGGCATGCCCTTATAGAAGTAATATATTACACACTTCTTCACACTTTTATACATTTCTTCTGGTAATTCTCCTTTAAGTTGCACATACAAGCACGTCACCAATTTCACTATTAGGCTATGTTCACACAGGGTTTTTTGATGAGTTTTTTGATGCGGACACCGCGCCGCAAAACTCGTCTAAAACGGCCCGAAAATGCCTCCCATTGATTTCAATCGGAGACGGAGGCATCTTTTTCCTGTGAGCGGTAAAACCGCCTCGCGGGAGAAAGAAGGGACATGCCCTATCTTCGGGCGTTTACGCCTCTGACCTCCCATTGACATCAATGAAAAACAGAGAAAGCGTATTTCGCCACGTTTTATGCCGGCGGCGCTCAATGGCAAAATACGTTGCGAAAAAAGCAGCGAAAATCGGCGTGCAGGGAGAGGAAAATCTGCCTCAAACTTCCAAACAGAATTTTGAGGCAGAATTTCCGCCTGCAAAAAACTGTGTGAACATAGCCTTAGAGCCCTTGTCATTGTAAGGGTATGTTCACACAGGCTATTTTCAGCCATTTTTCAGGCCGTAAACGTCCCGAAAAACGGCTGAAAAATCGGAAAGCAGAACGCCTCCAAACATCTGCCCATTTTCTGGGGGTGTCAGGAGCCAGACCTGCGGCAATGAACAGATTGCCATTCCGGCTAGCATATGAAATGGGTTGTCTGTGAGGAGACAACCCCTTTAGGCCTTATTTACACGAGCGTCGCATGGACCTATGTTAGTGAATGGGGCTGTTCAGACATTCCGTGTTTTTCACGCAGCCTGTGTCCGCTGCGTGAAACTCACGACATGTCCTATACTTGAGCGTTTTTCGCGCATCACGCGCAGCACACCGACGCACTTCCGTGTGCTGCGCGTGATTCGCGCAACAGTAGATGAAGAAATGAAGGGAAAAATAAAACCACCTCCTTCATTTCTTTTTCTAAACCTCAAAACCGCGTGTCATAAGGATGACATATGCGTGAAAATCACGCAGCCACGCACCAAACACTGATGTCACACGGAACTGCAATGCGCAAAAAACGCTGCCTTTTTTGTGCGTGCAAAATGAAAAATTTTGTGTGAATTTCGCCTGAGACTTTTTGTAGCGCTACTGATTGATTTGAACTCTTGAGTGACAGCTGCAGTACACATGAATGCATTGAGTTGCATGCTGTCTTGTGGACTGCAGCTGTCATTCGAGAGTAAGGCCAGGTTCACACGAGCATGTACGGTCCGCAAAATACGGACCGTATGTCGGCCACATTTCCCGGACCGAACACAACGCATCATAGTTATCTATGACGATAGGTGTCACTGCCTCGCTGTTCCGTACTGTAATCATGTTTTCAGTACGGGACAGTTGTCCCGCAGCGAGGCAGGGACTCCTAGCATCGTACATAACTATGACACAAGGAGCCCGGCTCCCTGCAGTGTGTTCGGTCCGGGAAATGCGACCGACATACGGTCCGTATTTTACGGACCGAACGTGCACGTGTGAACCCGGCCTTAAGATCAATCAGTGGCGCTACAAAAAGCCTCAGTGTAGCCCTGGCGTTAAGGTTATGACGGTATGCTCATAACCATAATCTTACCGGTCGTATCATATAATATACAGGTATCCAGTTACAACACAACACAAAAAATTACCTTCATTTTTGTGTTTTTCCTGTGCACATAAATTCTAATAAATTTAATTAATTAGGAGAAATGCAATTAAGTAGCAATAGGCTGCGTGTAATGAATCGGTGTCACTCTGGTGGATTCAGACTCGGGAGGGAAGCAGTAATTCAATCTACTTTGTTGTTTAGTTCATTACGATGCAAATAGGACATTATAATATCTACAGCTAGTGCTCTGTATTAAATCTGCAGAATATAGCACCACCACCAGGTTATTCAGGTGTACTGCACACAGGTGAATTTATAACTAAATGCATAGTGTATTAATTCATTAATAGTATTTTATAAAAAAATTTAACTGACGGTACTTTGAGCCATGTGTATAAAATGGACGTCTGTTGCTGAGTTAGGGGGGATTCACACGAGCGTGTATTCGGTCCGTGCGGGCTGCGTGGTTTTCACACGGCACGCATGGACCAATACAAGTCTATGGGGCAGTACAGACAGTCCGTGCTTTTTGCGCTGCGTTTGTCTGCTGCGCAAAAAGCGCGACAGGTTCAATAACTCTGCGTATTTCGCGCATCACGCACCCATTGAAGTCAATGGGTGCGTGAAAATCACGCGCACCACACGGAAGCACTTCCGTGGGACGAGCGTGATTCGCGCAACAGCAGTGAAAAGGATGAATGAAAACCGAAAAGCACCACGTGCTTTTCTGTTTCCGAACATCCAAACGGAGTGTCTTTGCGATGAGCGAAGCCGGACAAGCGAACCGAACTTCACCGGGTTCGGCCAAACTCGTTTTGGCCGATCCCGGCAAAAAAATTATCGGTACGCGACGTCAGGAGATAGTCACTGTCCATGGTGCTGAAAGAGTTAAACTGTTTCAGCACGATGGACAGTGACTTCCGATCCCAAAATACATGAACCTGTAGAAAAAAAAACGAAGTTCTGACTTACCGCTAACTCCCGGCTTCTTCCTCCAGTCTGACCTCCCGGGATGACAATTAAGTCCAAGTGACAGCTCCAGCCAATCACAGGCCAAGCACAGGCTGCAGCGGTCACATGGACTGCCGCGTCATCCAGGGAGGTGGGGCCCGATGTCAAGAGAGGCGCGTCACCAAGGACGCGTCACCAAGGCAACGGCCGGGAAGTTCTCGGTAAGTACGAACTTTTTCTTTTTTTTCTACAGGTTTTTCGATATTGTGTTCGGCATTCACTGTCGAGGGTGCTGAAAGAGTTAGCTCTTTCAGCACCTTGGACAGTGACGGCCGTCGACTAGCCTCATCTCTATGATGGCGGCTGCGCGAAAATCACGCAGCCGCGCATCAGACACGGATGACACACGCAGCTGTCAAATGGTTTTTGCGCGCGCAAAACGCCGCGTTGTTTGCGCGCGCAAAAACGCAACGCTCGTGTGAATCTGCCCTTATAGTCTTCAAAATAGTTTTTCGTTTTTCCGTTTTCCCGTATTTTGCAGCTCTTACAAATTTGTGCCGGTGAGAGGCTGTAACTGGGCGTGGTGATCATGTGACATATATCCGCCAACCTAATAACGTGCTATTTTTTTGTGAATCTAGTGCAAATCCTTTGCAATTGGACACCCTGAGATCAATTTATTATCGAGGAACCCTACAAACAAAATGGGATTATCCAAAGCAGAGTACCCCTTTAACATTAACTTTTGATCCGGCATCAAATAATCCAGAAAGTTTAATAATCCAGTATTTGATTCTTTTTAAAATCGTAATAAAGAGTTGGTTTGTTTTTTTTTTTTTTTTTCCTGCCAGTTAGGGCTTATTCAAACATGAAAAACTAACATTTTTCACGGTCGATTTACACTCGTGCGGGACCCGTTTTCACGGATCCCCCATAGACATGAGTCTATTGAGGGATCCATGAAAACTAACAAAAATAGGACATGTCCTATTTTTTCATGGGCCGTTCACAGGGTCCTTTAAAACAACAGCTGTGTGAATAGCCCCATAGAAATACAGGCAGTCACGTGACAGCCATTAAAAAAAGTCCGTCACACGAACGATTTCAACGTTCATCTGAATAAGCCCTTAGTAGCGTTTCCCTCTATTAGATCTCCATTTTTTTATTTTATTTTTTTTAATCAAAAAACGCATGTGTTAATCTATGTTGCAATTTTTTGGTGTGTTTTTTTCAGTATAAGGCTGGGTTCACACGAGCATGTTACGTCCGTAATGGACGGAACGTATTTTGGCCGCAAGTCCCGGACCGAACACAGTGCAGGGAGCCGGGCTCCTAGCATCATAGTTATGTATGATGCTAGGAGTCCCTGCCTCTCCGTGGAACTACTGTCCCGTACAGAAAACATGATTACAGTACGGGACAGTTGTCCCGCAGCGAGGCAGGGACTCCTAGCGTCGTACATAACTATGATGCTAGGAACCCGGCTCCCTGCACTGTGTTCGGTCCGGTACTTGCGGCCAAAATACGTTCCGTCCATTACGGACCGAACATGCTCGTGTGAACCCAGCCTTAATCACGTGTTGCAAAGAGAAATCTTTGAATTGCATGATCATATGATTTGCACAATGAAAAACGGATGCAAACGGACGTTAAATACAAAGAAGTAACAAAAAAAATGGGAGCGCCAGGGAAGTAAATATGCTCTTTTTATTATTTTAAGGTAGAAAAAGTTTTTTTTCTCTCTCGAATTGCGATTTTTACTGTGGAAATGCAGCTATTCCACAGCAAAAATTACAACATTTGCCATTTGTTGCAGATTTTCACTTCCTCGTTGACTTCAATCGGGAAATTCTGCAACAAATGTGCAAACATTCCGCAGCATAAATTGATTTGCTGCTGGCATTGTAAATGGAATTAGGCGGGGGTAATACCAGTAAGGATAAAGGTCCACTTGACGTCCTGGAATATTTAGATAATCTAATACATGGATTATAATATTGGCCGTATTCCTAAATATTAATTCACGATCACAATCCCACTTTAATTAGTCTCCACACTGCGGCGGTCCCTCTGCCGCTGCATGTGACTCTGTTTGCAGGAAGATGGCTGAATGCCCTCCATATTGCTCTGCGGTGACCCCCCTTAACACAGCTAATACTATCACAAGGGAAAAATTGATAAAAGAGCAGGCAATGCGCTGCATAATTGAGATATCGCTATCTCTCTGATTGTAACTGACTTGAAAGACGATTTATCACAGCGAAGATTAAAGAGATTTGTTTCTTAATGAAAGCGACGGCGAAGCCTGTACCGAGGCTGAGCTAACTCACATGTCCTCCATCATCAGACGACCGACCCTATAATTCATAATAGGCAAAGGTTCATGTCCTGCTGAATTCTTCCATTTTCGGCCTGCTGAAAACTGCTCAAGGGGCGTGACTTATACAAGAGGGCGGGGTCAAGAGGAGTTTCTGGGACTTGAATAATTATCCCCTTTTCGTTAGGATAGGCCATCAATATTTAATTCCGACTCCAGGGTGCCGATCAGCAGAATGGAGGAGAGACGGCACTATAGCAAGCGTTGCGTCCCCATTTATTGTTTACACAGGCACAGCACTGTATATATGGTTGTGGCTATGCCTGGTACAACAGCTCCGCACCATTCAATGGTATATAATTATGTACAACTAGTATAAGATATACATCTTCTTGTATATAGTGATATGGAGCATGCTGGTATAACCTGGGTATCTTCTGTATATAATTATATATGTACAGCTGGTATAAGTTATACATCTTCTTGTATATAGTGACATGGAGCATGCTGGTATAACCTGAGTATCTTCTGTATATAATTATATATGTACAGCTGGTATAAGTTATACATCTTCTTGTATATAGTGAAATGGAGCATGCTGGTATAACCTGGGTATCTTCTGTATATAATTATATATGTACAGCTGGTATAAGTTATACATTTTCTTGTATACAGTGATATGGAGCATGTTGGTATAACCTGGGTATCTTCTGTGTATATAATTATATATGTACAGCTGGTATAAGTTATACATCTTCTTGTATATAGTGATATGGAGCATGCTGGTATAACCTGGGCATCTTCTGTATATAATTATATATGTACAGCTGGTATAAGTTATACATCTTCTTGTATATAGTGATCTGTAGCATGCTGGTATAACCTGGGTATCTTCTGTATATAATTATATATGTACAGCTGGTATAAGTTATACATCTTCTTGTATATAGTGATATGGAGTATGCTGGTATAACCTGGGTATCTTCTGTATATAATTAGATATGTACGGCTGGTATAAGTTATACATCTTCTTGTATATAGTGAAATGGAGCATGCTGGTATAACCTGGGTATCTTCTGTATATAATTATATATGTACAGCTGGTATAAGTTATACATCTTCTTGTATATAGTGATATGGAGCAGGCTGGTATAACCTGGGTATCTTCTGTATATAATTATATATGTACAGCTGGTATAAGTTATACATCTTCTTGTATATAGTGATATGGAGCATGCTGGTATAACCTGGGTATATTCTGTATATAATGATATATGTACAGCTGGTATAAGTTATACATCCTCTTGTATATAGTGATATGGAGCATGCTGGTATAACCTGGGTATATTCTGTATATAATTATATATGTACAGCTGGTATAAGTTATACATCTTCTTGTATATAGTGAAATGGAGCATGCTGGTATAACCTGGGTATCTTCTGTATATAATTATTTATGTACAGCTGGTATAAGTTATACATCTTCCTGTATATAGTGATATGGAGCATGCTGGTATAACCTGGGCATCTTCTGTATATAATTATATATGTACAGCTGGTATAAGTTATACATCTTCTTGTATATAGTGATATGGAGCATGCTGGTATAACCTGGGTATCTTCTGTATATAATTATATATGTACAGCTGGTATAAGTTATACATCTTCCTGTATATAGTGATATGGAGTATGCTGGTATAACCTGGGTATCTTCTGTATATAATTAGATATTTACGGCTGGTATAAGTTATACATCTTCTTGTATATAGTGAAATGGAGCATGCTGGTATAACCTGGGTATCTTCTGTATATAATTATATATGTACAGCTGGTATAAGTTATACATCTTCTTGTATATAGTGATATGGAGCAGGCTGGTATAACCTGGGTATCTTCTGTATATAATTATATATGTACAGCTGGTATAAGTTATACATCTTCTTGTATATAGTGATATGGAGCATGCTGGTATAACCTGGGTATATTCTGTATATAATGATATATTTACAGCTGGTATAAGTTATACATCTTCTTGTATATAGTGATATGGTGCATGCTGGTATAACCTGGGTATATTCTGTATATAATTATATATGTACAGCTGGTATAAGGTATACATCTTCTTGTATATAGTGAAATGGAGCATGCTGGTATAACCTGGGCATCTTCTGTATATAATTATATATGTACAGCTGGTATAAGTTATACATCTTCTTGTATATAGTGATATGGAGAATGCTGGTATAACCTGGGTATCTTCTGTATATAATTATATATGTACGGCTGGTATAAGTTATATATCTTCTTGTATATAGTGATATGGAGCATGCTGGTATAACCTGGGTATCTTCTGTATATAATTATATATGTACGGCTGGTATCATTTATACATCTTCTTGTATATAGTGATATGGAGCATGCTGGTATAACCTGGGTATCTTCTGTATATAATTATATATGTACAGCTGGTATAAGTTATACATCTTCTTGTATATAGTGATATGGAGCATGCTGGTGTAACCTGGGTATCTTCTGTATATAATTATATATGTACAGCAGGTATAAGTTATACATCTTCTTGTATATAGTGATATGGAGCATGCTGGTATAACCTGGGTATATTCTGTATATAATTATATATGTACAGCTGGTATAAGTTATACATCTTCTTGTATATAGTGATATGGAGCATGCTGGTATAAGCTGGGTATCTTCTGTATATAATTATATATGTACGGCTGGTATCAGTTATACATCTTCTTGTATATAGTGATATGGAGCATGCTGGTATAACCTGGGTATCTTCTGTATATAATTAGATATGTACAGCTGGTATAAGTTATACATCTTCTTGTATATAGTGATATGGAGCATGCTGGTATAACCTTGGTATATTCTGTATATAATTATATATGTACGGCTGGTATCAGTTATACATCGTCTTGTATATAGTGCTATGGAGCATGCTGGTATAACCTGGGCATCTTCTGTATATAATTATATATGTACAGCTGGTATAAGTTATACATCTTCTTGTATATAGTGATATGGAGCATGCGGGTATAACCTAAACATCTTCTGTATATAAGTACCGTATATATTTACAGCCGGTATACAGTAAGTTATACATCTTGTATAAAGTAATATGAACCATGCTGGTATAACCTGGGCACCTTCTGGGATATATAATTATAGTGTATATGTACAGCTTGTATAATTCTTATATATAGTAATATAGACCATGTTGGATTTAACCTAATAGTCTGTGTATGACATATGATCTATTTTCCTTCTTACCTACCCAACAGTTATCATCAGTCGGCAACAGCGCCGGGTCCAACTTATGAAAATAAAGCAGAGAGAGGAGCGTAAGGAAAAAAAGAAGAAAAAGAAGAAACCTCACCATCATCATCCTCACCCACAGCACAAAACACCGCATCCACCTGAGCCAGCCTTCCGCAGAAAACCCACTCCTATTCGGCGATTTGATGGTGATGTAATCTCCCCAGTGAGTATTTAGAATGTAATATGTCAATTAAAGGGGAATTCCATCTAAATCTAACATGTCTCCGAAGGGGTTCTCTACAGAGCACATGGCCCCTTTGTTTAAGGAACCAGCTCATGGATCCCTAACCGATGTAATCTTCTGACTTTATGACATGTCAGAACACCGAGGTAGAGTTCCCATTTACGTGTCCCTGGATATCATTGTTCCTTGTGATACGATTGACTACATTCTCTTGCACGGTAACCAGAATGGCCACCTGCTTTGATGTCACTGGTACCTAAACTTGCATTCAGTCCAAGTAGAGGAATTAACCATAAAATGGATGATAGTAAACCTCTTGAGAACTTCTGACCACCACACTAGGCCTTCATATAGCAGAGTCTGGTTTTACCATTCACCTTGATAGACAACTGGTAGACCCTGACCATAGTTTGATTGGGCATGATATTGCTTTTGGGATATACAAGTTACAACTTCTTTTACTATGGAAATATCTCATCTATGAGACGGAGTGTGCTCAATGCTGAGGATAGGTTAGATGTCTCATTGGTCCACGGTGCCTATGTGAAACTTGACCACCCAAAATCTGATGTTCTCAGGACCAACAATCTAAAATCCATGAAGGGGAAAGAAATTGGATGTTTCCTGACCAATTTCTATTGCCTGACCACTGTTGTAAGTGGCTCTAGAGTAATTTGGAGCCACCCTTCACCCTCTATATAGATTTGGCCAAGTAGAGTACCTTTGGAATTGGTGGAACCTCAATTCAACGGTCATCTAAAAAATCTTTCGTTGATCCTGATTAATGTCTAATGTCTTCTTCCAGAGCTACATTCAGAGTTTCCGAGACCAGCAGTCGGGTTCATCTCGAGGCCGGATGACTGGAGCTCACACGGTGGTGGATTTGGACTATGACTGCGGCTCCAGGGTACCACTGACCTCCGGAGCAGCATCAGCCGTACGAGTATAGCACAGAGCCAGAGGAGCAGGGAAGAAGACCCAGGAGGAAAGGGAATCACAATGACACACAGACAACGCGCTGTAACAACTCCAACACTGTGACAATGAGAACCCATAGGAGTTACCTGACGTTATATTGCAGAAATTGACAAAATGTGTTGTCAGCAGTGACCAGACACTCTCTGAACTCTGCATACACTGTGCGATGACTCCCACCTACCTCTCTACAAACACCACACACATAGACATTCCAACTTACCTCCCTGTGGTCCCACTTCAAGCTCTGATCTCTCCTTAAATGGACCTCCATTACCTCTCCCCTTGAGAACTGGATCCACTGGACAAAGGACCATGAGGGAATACGAGTCAACCAACCTACGTCTGTCTCCTCTAACTCCTATCCTGAGCCTTCTGCAGTGTCGGCTAGTGGCCCTGAACCACCGGGCATGTTTTTCTTTTTTTTCTTTTTCATGTGCAAATGTATGGACAAGGATTTGTTGTGTATATTATAAGTCAAGAAAAGTTTATTTAAATTATAAAAATATTTAATTTAGAGGAATTGTAAGATCCAGTGGGAGAGGTTCAAAAAAATCACTTTCAGGAAAAAAAGCCACAAGACTGATTTGGTTGGTAAAATTAGAATTTTCTGAAGTTTTTCAATGGATGTTTTTTTAAATTATTGTTATTGGGGTGAGGGTGGGTGACAGAGTGAGCTGCTTATGTGTGTTGGAGTATGGTTGGTAATGGCGCATGGTGGACAGAAGGATGAAGACGCAGTTGTCATTCGTCTCATATTGTTCCTTCCCATTTTTCTGTAGATATAACGAGCTTATGGCCTCATTATACAGCGCAACAATGTATCAACTTGTGGATGATGTCCAATGAGAGCACAGTTCTGTACAATTCTATATCATATAGGAATATGCCTGATGAATGTTAGAAGCCTGAGATGGTAATGGATGGTGGTCATGGCCAAGTACTCTCCATAATATTCACCCTGGGAGGTGTATTCTACAGTGCTCAACGTCACCCCCTTGTGGGCGAATGAAAGTAACAACTGCACTGAGCCTATCCCCATGGTCCCACCTTTCAACACCATACAGCTTCTGGTCTAACTAAATATTCAGAGTATAATTTCTAACTATTATACTGCCCCCTATGATCAAAATATGGATTTGAACGGGTAAGATAATTTTTTAATCTTGCTCCAATCTTTCTGTTGCCAGATGCCATGTCTCTGATTAGTACTATTGAGAAAGACTGGAATTAGGCCATTTTTTAGACTAACACAAGTTCTCCACCTACATTTGTTTTTAAAAAAAATATATGATTAATATGGCATTAAGAGAGGAAAAAAAGGCATGATTTGAGTACTGATAATCTTCCAGACCCTTTTCTTCTTGTAGCAGTGAGCCGAATACCTGAGCAATCTGAGACAGACTTGTTGCTAGGTATGAGGCCAAAACTGCATCCCTAGCAACCAGTCTGTCTCAAATGGCTCAGCGACGGAAAAACAGGTTGGAAGTATACCAGTCTCCATCTCTAACTGCACTGTTAATCAGATTTTTCTAAAAATAAATGTAGAGGACCTCTTAAAGGTAACTCGCCTAGTCCAATGTAGACCTTGGTAATAATGTGTCTCCTAAACGAACACAGCTGGTCAGAGGGAAGACAAATTGTTGTGTACAATAGTGGCTTGTAAATGTTCTCTTTGATCTATTGATTATCTGTTGGGTTCTTCTTGTGTATATGGTTTATGTGCAGAAACGCCATGCACAAAGCCTTTCTTATCCATTGTTTTGAGGCTATAATAACGAAACTCATTTATGTGAATATCGCTTTTAGAACCAGGACATTAATGGGTACCGGTTAGTTTGAGGTGTTTCATTCTAGGGTCTGGGTGACCATAGACACAAAAATGTGGCCGCAATCAGAAGAATAATCGTCACGAACCTGTACGTGCACAGAATTTATCACTATGGCCTCTCATCCAATGGGCCGTACTATCGGAGTGTCTATGGTCACCTGTTAGAGCACTTCTATTACACTACTGATAGCATCGGTGGGGGTCCTTGATCTGGCGGCTTCCACCTTTTACTAGAACAGATTACATTTCCATCTAACCCAATGTCATCGACATAGCTTAAGGTGCCCATATAGATAGCTGACGGACGACAGCTATTGCTCCCGATTCCATGCACATTCGATCATAGGCTGGTCCGGCCAAAATTGGCAGGTTCGACTGACTTTCATCGAATGTATATGGGCACCTTTAGAGATATGAAGCTCTCCAAGCTTTAGGCCACAGGGGCACAGTGCTCGGTAGTGTATCACAGGCCCGTTGTCCTACTAATTAGTAGGTTCTTACCTCACAGACCCCCACCCGCTAATGGTTTTGATTACAAAAAGTGGAGTCTTGTACTAAACAGTCTATTCTTTAAATCTTCATAACTTGTGGTGTGGTTAAACCCTGGTCCCCATTATTTCAAGCTGCAATGATTTTATAAAATAGCGCACGTTATCAAAGCTTTTCGGAGATTCCGCCATTCTTGCGGCAGAATGTGTACAAACAACAATTCATAATCATGGCCACCAATCTTAATCCATTTTTCATGCAACAAAAATTTTGATTGGTAGTCTGGTTGCTATGGACAACACTGACCCTTTCTAGTTTTTATACTCGAGGCCAATGTGCCTTGTTACCCATAGCAACCAATTCAGTGCAGTTTGGAAAATGAAAGTAGAACTCTCATTGGTTGTTAAGACATTAAGCCAATAGCTAGATATCATTGGACACGTCATCACATATTTCTGCAGGGAAAATTTCGCCAAAGTGCCCTCATCATGGCATTTATCTCATACGGCACAATCACAAACCGTTATTTTATATAGTAAATATATATTTCAGGAGTGTAGAAGATAGACTGATGAATAAGCCGTGATTAATAAGTACATAAGAACTCCTTCAAGGAAAACTCATTGCCTAAGTCACGACACAGGCAGCCCTTTTGTGGGCCGAAACATCATCGATGCACAGGGATCAGTTCAGTCAACTGAAGCCCTTTCATTTTGGAAATTGGTTGGGATCCCAGCACATGCACCCCACGCATTGCCATTTTCTGACAAGTCTATGTGGGGTCATTTTACCTAGCTTTTCTCCTTAGAGTGCCATTTCCTGGCACTGGGCGGCCATTTTGGCATGAATTTTAAACAAAACGTGAATATCAATCACAAAACACCTACGTTGTTTCTTAGGTTAATGATGGATTGCACGCTATTGATGAGACTGACAAAATGGCCGCCTCCACTGTATGTCAGCAGACCACTCTATGCCATGGAAGAAAGCGTTGTGACAGGCCTCACTGGTTATGTAGCTGTGTCTGTGGATGAGAGGATTTTGACTTGCATGTGAGAAGGCGCTCGCTTTAGCTCTTTTTGGGAGGGAGACATTTTCTTGTTTCAAATATTTTTATCTGTGCCAAACCCCTCGTCTCTTGTAAATATGACCCAATTCTTCATTAAAGTAATTTATTTCAACTCTTCACTAAAGTGTCCCATTTATTAAAGACGATATCCTGGTGTGGTCCTAAAGATTTAATGGGTATTTTACACACCCTATTAGGGAACTCTTTAGTTAATGGAGGGGGGGGGGGCGGGGTGCTCTGTCCAGGATCCTCTTCTCTTGGACAGAGTAAAGAGCGTCTCTCTCTCTGGAGGACCTGTCCTGTCCTGCATCACACAGACAACCCATTGATCTCATTGAGCACTGTGTAATGCTTAGTTTCCCCTGTGGTGGCACTGCAAGGAAATACTTCTTGCCAGGTTTCCCCACAGATTACAGCTGATCGCTGGGGGGCCCAGCAGGGGGACACTTTGTGATCATCTTATTCTTAAGGGACCCTTCTAACAAGTAGAGTTTGTCCAAAGGGGACAACCAATTTAACAATAATTTATTCTCTTCACATACAGGTCCTTTTACACGGCCCGATATGGGCTTCGAAAATGAGCGCCGCTCCACGAGAGAGCTCGGTCGGTCATTTGCTCCTTTCACACGGAGCCAGGATTGGTAATTTATTGGGACGAACAATCGTCACTATTAATGTTTTCACAGGGAGATGGGCTGCTGACAAGCGACAATTTTATTGGCTGCATAAATAATCGGGAAAAAGCATCTGTTTGAACGCGCGTTTGCCCGACCATCGGCCCTTGTAAAAGGGCATTAAGGCACAGACAATTTTGGGCTATTATTTTCCCCAGCAAGTCAACTCATAAGCCCATTGTTTGGATCTGAGGAAATAACACTCCAAATATCAGACTCCCAGAAAACCATCTCACTTAAGGGGGTTTTACACTTGGCGATTATCGCGCAGACGAGCTTTCATATAACGCTCGTTGCCCATAATTTACCTGTGTAAAAAGGGCAGCGATCAGCAGATGATCAAGCAAACGGTCGATCATCTGCTGATCGTATCGTTTTAAAAAAGTGAAATATTATCGCTGTCGACATGATAATGTATGGGGACGAGCGATCGGAGTAATGACCGCTCGTCCCCATCCATAGCTCTGTGTGACAGGAGCAAGCGAGCGCCGATCAACGATGTCTCGCTGATCGGCGCTCGCTGCACTGGCTGAGTGTTGCCCGGTGTAAAAGACTGTTTATTCCTGGGAGCTTTAAATTTAATGGGTGCTAAACCGTCTTGAGATTGGCGTTATAAAAAATAATTGTGTGTGGAGAAATCATATCTATAGGAGACGACGTCCTTTGTGCTGTACAAGGAAGTTCTTTGGTATTTTATGCATAGCAGATTATGGATGTAAAGGATCTGCCAGGCACAACTTCTGTGTATACGCCCATAGGTAATCAGTCTGCACCTGAGTCTATGTCTCTGAGACTGACTCCATCTTCCACCACTCAGGATGGCAGGCTTAGGAGTGGGAGAGCCTATCGCAGCCTGGCCAGACGGAGCTAGCTCCCGCCCTCTGTCTATTTATACCTGCCTTTCCTGTTCCTCCTTTGCTTGTGATTCTTCTCTTGTGTTTTCCTGGCCCAGCTACTGCTTCTGACTATTTGATCCTGCTCCAAACTGACCCTGGCTTACTGACTACTCTCCTGCTCTGCGTTTGGTACCTCGTACACTCCTGCTTTGACTCGGCTCGTTCACCACTCTTGTTGCTCACGGTGTTGCCGTGGGCAACTGCCCCATTCCCCTTAGCTTTGTGTACCCTCGTCTGTTTGTTTCGTGCACTTACTGAGCGTAGGGACCGCCGCCCAGTTGTACCCCGTCGCCTAGGGCGGGTCGTTGCAAGTAGGCAGGGACAGAGTGGCGGGTAGATTAGGGCTCACTTGTCCGTTTCCCTACCCCCTTCCTTACATAATCACAAGCCATATACCAGTCTACCCTGGTCCCTGACACTACTATGGACCCCCTTGAGACCCTGGCCCAGCAAATGCAGGGTCTCTTCCTACAGGTCCAGGCCCTGGCTCAGATGGTCAACCAGCCTGACGCTACCATGGTAGTGCCCCTCACCTCACCTCTTGAACCCCACCTCAAGTTGCCTGACCAGTTCTCAGGGGACCGGAGGACTTTTCTCTCCTTTCGGGAGAGTTGTAGGCTTTACTTTCGCTTAAAGCCTCACTCCTCAGGTTCTGAGAGCCAGCGGGTGGGTATAATTATGTCCCGGCTCCAGGAAGGGCCCCAAGAGTGGACCTTCTCCTTGGCTCCTGACGCCCCTGAACTTTCCTCCGTTGATCGTTTCTTTTCTGCTCTCGGACTCATTTATAACGAGACTGACACGACTGCCTTTGCTGAGAGTCAGCTGGTGACCTTACGACAGGGTAAGAGACCTGTTGAGGAGTATTGTTCTGAATTTAGGAAGTGGTGCGTAGCTTCTCGGTGGAATGACCCTGCCTTAAGGTGCCAGTTTAGGTTGGGTCTGTCGAACGCCCTGAAAGACCTGCTAGTTAGCTATCCCTCTTCTGACTCCCTAGACCAGGTTATGGCTTTAGCGGTACGACTTGACCGACGTCTCAGGGAACGACAACTTGAAAGTTTTTGTGTTTTCCCCTCTGACTCCCCCATGATGCCTCCCGAGGTCCCGTTGCTTCGCTCTTCCACGGAAGACTCGGAGGTACCTATGCAACTCGGGGCCTCCGTGTCCCCCCGACAACGTAGAGAGTTCCGCAGGAAGAATGGTCTCTGCTTCTATTGTGGGGATGACAAGCATCAAGTGAACACCTGTATTAGGCGTAAGAATAAGCAGCCGGAAAACTTCCGCGCCTAAGTGATCATCGGGGAGGTCACTTGGGCGCACAGGTATTTCCCGTAAATATGAAACGTAATAAAATCTTGCTTCCCTTTCAGGTCTCTTTTGGTGGTAGGTCTGCTACCGGCAGTGCCTTCGTGGATTCAGGGTCTTCTGCTAATATCATGTCTGTGGAATTTGCTATGTCTCTAGCTATGCCTTTGATTGATTTGCCTAAACCTGTCCCGGTAGTGGGTATCGACTCCATTCCTCTTGCTAATGGTTATTTTACACAGCATACCCCTGTTTTTGAACTCCTTGTTGGCTCCATGCATTTGGAGCAGTGCTCTGTACTGTTGATGCAGGGATTATCGTCCGATTTTGTTTTAGGCCTTCCCTAGTTGCAGTTGCATAATCCCACGTTTGACTGGAATACTGGGGAGCTTACCAAATGGGGTAATGAATGCTTGACGTCATGTTTTTCTGTTAATTCTATTTCTCCCCCTGAGGAGGTGAACACGCTACCTGAGTTTGTTCAGGACTTCGCTGATGTTTTCTCTAAGGAGGCCTCCGAAGTGTTACCTCTTCATAGAGAATACGATTGCGCTATCGAATTGGTACCAGGAGCTAAGCTCCCTAAGGGTAGGATATTTAATCTTTCTTGTCCCGAACGTGAAGCCATGAGAGAGTATATCCAGGAATGCCTGGCCAAGGGTTACATTCGCCCCTCTACTTCTCCGGTAGGTGCTGGCTTCTTCTTCGTAGGTAAGAAGGATGGTGGTCTTAGGCCATGCATTGACTACAGTAACTTGAATAAGGTCACTGTAAGGAACCAGTATCCCCTTCCTTTGATTCCTGATCTCTTTAATCAGGTTCAGGGGGCCCAATGGTTCTCTAAATTTGATCTACGGGGGGCGTATAACCTTATCCGCATCAAAGAGAGGGATGAGTGGAAGACTGCGTTTAACACGCCCGAAGGTCATTTCGAATACCTCGTCATGCCCTTTGGGTTGTGTAATGCTCCTGCGGTCTTCCAGAATTTCATAAATGAGATTTTAAGAGATTACCTGGGGGTATTTCTTGTAGTGTACCTTGATGACATACTGGTGTTTTCCAAGGACTTGTCCTCCCACATTGAGCATGTCAGGAAGGTGCTCCAGGTCCTTCGGGAAAACAAACTGTTTACGAAAACCGAAAAATGTGTGTTTGGGGTACAGGAGATACCATTTTTGGGTCAAATCCTCACTCCTCATGAATTCCGCATGGACCCCGCCGAGGTCCAGGCTGTGGCGGAATGGGTCCAACCTGCCTCCCTGAAGGCGTTATAGTGTTTCTTGGGGTTCGCTAATTATTACAGGAGATTTATTGCTAACTTCTCGGTCATCGCTAAGCCTCTTACGGACCTTACTCGCAAAGGTGCTGATCTCCTCCACTGGCCTGAGGCTGTCCAGGCTTTTGAGGTCCTTAAGAAGTGCTTTATCTCAGCCCTGGTGCTGGTTCAGCCCAACCAAATGGAGCCATTTATCGTGGAAGTTGACGCATCCGAGGTGGGAGTGGGGGCTGTCTTGTCCCAGGGTACCAGGTCCCTCACCCATCTCTGTCCCTGTGCCTACTTCTCCAGGAAGTTTTCGCCCACTGAGAGTAACTATGATATTGGCAACCGCGAACTCTTAGCCATTAAATGGGCATTTGAAGAGTGGCGCCACTTCCTGGAGGGGGCTAGGCACCAGGTAACGGTCCTTATCGACCACAAGAATCTGGTTTTCCTAGAATCTGCCCGGAGGCTAAACCCGAGACAAGCTCGATGGGCGCTATTTTTTACCAGATTCAACTTTTTGGTTACCTATAGGGCTGGGTCTAAAAATATTAAGGCCGATGCACTGTCGCGTAGCTTCATGGCCAGCCCTCCTTCGGAGGAAGATCCTGCTTGTATTTTGCCTCCTGGTATAATCATTTCTTCTATTGATTCTGATTTAGTCTCTGAAATTGCGGCTGATCAAGGTTCAGCTCCCGGGAACCTTCCTGAGGACAAGCTGTTTGTTCCCCTGCAATTCCGGCTAAGGGTACTTAGGGAAAATCATGACTCCGCACTATCTGGTCATCCAGGCGTCCTGGGTACCAAACACCTCATTGCCAGAAACTATTGTTGGCCTGGGTTGCCTAAAGACGTTAAGGCCTACGTCGCCGCTTGTGAGGTTTGTGCTAGGTCCAAGACTCCCAGGTCCCGACCAGCGGGCTTACTATGTTCTTTGCCCATTCCCCAGAGACCTTGGACCCATATCTCCATGGATTTTATCACCGATTTGCCTCCATCTCAAGGCAAGTCGGTGGTGTGGGTTGTAGTCGACCGCTTCAGTAAGATGTGCCACTTTGTGCCCCTCAAGAAACTACCCAATGCCAAGACGTTAGCTACCTTGTTTGTCAAACACATCCTGCGTCTCCATTGGGTCCCTGTCAATATTGTTTCGGACAGAGGGGTACAATTTGTTTCATTGGTTTGGAGAGCCTTCTGTAAAATGTGGAGATTGATCTGTCCTTCTCCTCTGCCTTCCATCCTGAAACTAATGGCCAAACTGAGAGGACTAATCAGTCTCTAGAACAATATTTAAGGTGTTTTATCTCTGACTGTCAATATGATTGGGTCTCATCATTCCCCTCGCCGAATTTTCCCTTAATAACCGGGTCAGTAACTCGTCAGGGGTCTCCCCCTTTTTCTGTAATTTTTGGTTTAATCCACGGTTCTCCTCCGTTTCACCTGGTAGTTCCAACAATCCCGAGGTAGAGGTCGTTCATCGGGAACTGTGCACAGTCTGGGCCCAGGTTCAGAAGAACCTAGAGGCGTCCCAGAGCGTACAAAAAACTCAGGCTGATAGAAGACGTTCTGCTAACCCCTTGTTTATGGTCGGGGATCTGGTGTTGTTATCGTCTAGGAACTTGCGCCTTAAGGTCCCGTCCAAGAAGTTTGCTCCCCGGTTTATTGGGCCGTATAAGGTCATTGAAGTCCTCAATCCTGTCTCCTTCTGACTGGAGTTGCCCCCATCTTTTCGAATACACGACGTGTTTCATGCCTCCCTCCTTAAACGCTGCTCCCTGTCCTTGGCTCCCTCGAGGAAACTTCCTGTTCCCGTTCTCACCCCTGAGGGGGTGGAATTCGAGGTGGCCAAGATTGTGGACAGCAAGATGGTCCAAGGCTCCCTCCAGTACCTGGTCCATTGGAGAGGATACGGGCCTGAGGAGAGGACTTGGGTACCCGCCCGGGATGTTCACGCTGGGGTATTGGTCAGGAAGTTCCACCTTCGTTTCCCCAATAAACCAGGTCCACTTAGAAAGGGTCCGGTGGCCCCTCATAAAAGGGGGGGGGGGTACTGTAAAGGATCTGCCAGGCACAACTTCTGTGTATGCGCCCATAGGTAATCAGTCTGCACCTGAGTCTATGTCTCTGAGACTGACTCCATCTTCCACCACTCAGGATGGCAGGCTTAGGAGTGGGAGAGCCTATCGCAGCCTGGCCAGACGGAGCTAGCTTCCGCCCTCTGTCTATTTATACCTGCCTTTCCTGTTCCTCCTTTGCTTGTGATTCTTCTCGTGTGGTTTCCTGGCCCAGCTACTGCTTCTGACTATTTGATCCTGCTCCAAACTGAACCTGGCTTACTGACTACTCTCCTGCTCTGCGTTTGGTACCTCGTACACTCCTGGTTTGACTCGGCTCGTTCACCACTCTTGTTGCTCACGGTGTTGCCGTGGGCAACTGCCCCATTCCCCTTAGCTTTGTGTACCCTCGTCTGTTTGTCTCGTGCACTTACTGAGCGTTTTTGTGTTTTCCCCTCTGACTCCCCCATGATGCCTCCCGAGGTCCCGTTGCTTCGCTCTTCCACGGAAAACTCGGAGGTACCTATGCAACTCGGGGCCTCCGTGTCCCCCCGACAACGTAGAGAGTTCCGCAGGAAGAATGGTCTCTGCTTCTATTGTGGGGATGACAAGCATCAAGTGAACACCTGTATTAGGCGTAAGAATAAGCAGCCGGAAAACTTCCGCGCCTAAGTGATCATCGGGGAGGTCACTTGGGCGCACAGGTATTTCCCGTAAATATGAAACGTAATAAAATCTTGCTTCCCTTTCAGGTCTCTTTTGGTGGTAGGTCTGCTACCGGCAGTGCCTTCGTGGATTCAGGGTCTTCTGCTAATATCATGTCTGTGGAATTTGCTATGTCTCTAGCTATGCCTTTGATTGATTTGCCTAAACCTGTCCCGGTAGTGGGTATCGACTCCACTCCTCTTGCTAATGGTTATTTTACACAGCATACCCCTGTTTTTGAACTCCTTGTTGGCTCCATGCATTTGGAGCAATGCTCTGTACTGTTGATGCAGGGATTATCGTACGATTTGGTTTTAGGCCTTCCCTGGTTGCAGTTGCATAATCCCACGTTTGACTGGAATACTGGGGAGCTTACCAAATGGGGTAATGAATGCTTGACGTCATGTTTTTCTGTTAATTCTATTTCTCCCCCTGAGGAGGTGAACACGCTACCTGAGTTTGTTCAGGACTTCGCTGATGTTTTCTCTAAGGAGGCCTCCGAAGTGTTACCTCTTCATAGAGAATACGATTGCGCTATCGAATTGGTACCAGGAGCTAAGCTCCCTAAGGGTAGGATATTTAATCTTTCTTGTCCCGAACGTGAAGCCATGAGAGAGTATATCCAGGAATGCCTGGCCAAGGGTTACATTCGCCCCTCTACTTCTCCGGTAGGTGCTGGCTTCTTCTTTGTAGGTAAGAAGGATGGTGGTCTTAGGCCATGCATTGACTACAGTAACTTGAATAAGGTCACTGTAAGGAACCAGTATCCCCTTCCTTTGATTCCTGATCTCTTTAATCAGGTTCAGGGGGCCCAATGGTTCTCTAAATTTGATCTACGGGGGGGCGTATAACCTTATCCGCATCAAAGAGAGGGATGAGTGGAAGACTGCGTTTAACACGCCCGAAGGTCATTTCGAATACCTCGTCATGCCCTTTGGATTGTGTAATGCTCCTGGGGTCTTCCAGAATTTCATAAATGAGATTTTAAGAGATTACCTGGGGGTATTTCTTGTAGTGTACCTTGATGACATACTGGTGTTTTCCAAGGACTTGTCCTCCCACATTGAGCATGTCAGGAAGGTGCTCCAGGTCCTTCGGGAAAACAAACTGTTTACGAAAACCGAAAAATGTGTGTTTGGGGTACAGGAGATACCATTTTTGGGTCAAATCCTCACTCCTCATGAATTCCGCATGGACCCCGCCAAGGTCCAGGCTGTGGCGGAATGGGTCCAACCTGCCTCCCTGAAGGCGTTACAGTGTTTCTTGGGGTTCGCTAATTATTACAGGAGATTTATTGCTAACTTCTCGGTCATCGCTAAGCCTCTTACGGACCTCACTCGTAAAGGTGCTGATCTCCTCCACTGGCCTCCTGAGGCTGTCCAGGATTTTGAGGTCCTTAAGAAGTGCTTTATCTCAGCCCCGGTGCTGGTTCAGCCCAACCAAATGGAGCCATTTATCGTGGAAGTTGATGCATCCGAGGTGGGAGTGGGGGCTGTCTTGTCCCAGGGTACCAGGTCCCTCACCCATCTCCGTCCCTGTGCCTACTTCTCCAGGAAGTTTTCGCCCACTGAGAGTAACTATGATATTGGCAACCGCGAACTCTTAGCCATTAAATGGGCATTTGAAGAGTGGCGCCACTTCCTGGAGGGGGCTAGGCACCAGGTAACGGTCCTTACCGACCACAAGAATCTGGTTTTCCTAGAATCTGCCCGGAGGCTAAACCCGAGACAAGCTCGATGGGCGCTATTTTTTACCAGATTCAACTTTTTGGTTACCTATAGGGCTGGGTCTAAAAATATTAAGGCCGATGCACTGTCGCGTAGCTTCATGGCCAGCCCTCCTTCGGAGGAAGATCCTGCTTGTATTTTGCCTCCTGGTATAATCATTTCTTCTATTGATTCTGATTTAGTCTCTGAAATTGCGGCTGATCAAGGTTCAGCTCCCGGGAACCTTCCTGAGGACAAGCTGTTTGTTCCCCTGCAATTCCGGCTAAGGGTACTTAGGGAAAATCATGACTCCGCACTATCTGGTCATCCAGGCGTCCTGGGTACCAAACACCTCATTGCCAGAAACTATTGTTGGCCTGGGTTGCCTAAAGACGTTAAGGCCTACGTCGCCGCTTGTGAGGTTTGTGCTAGGTCCAAGACTCCCAGGTCCCGACCAGCGGGCTTACTATGTTCTTTGCCCATTCCCCAGAGACCTTGGACCCATATCTCCATGGATTTTATCACCGATTTGCCTCCATCTCAAGGCAAGTCGGTGGTGTGGGTTGTAGTCGACCGCTTCAGTAAGATGTGCCACTTTGTGCCCCTCAAGAAACTACCCAATGCCAAGACGTTAGCTACCTTGTTTGTCAAACACATCCTGCGTCTCCATTGGGTCCCTGTCAATATTGTTTCGGACAGAGGGGTACAATTTGTTTCATTGGTTTGGAGAGCCTTCTGTAAAATGTGGAGATTGATCTGTCCTTCTCCTCTGCCTTCCATCCTGAAACTAATGGCCAAACTGAGAGGACTAATCAGTCTCTAGAACAATATTTAAGGTGTTTTATCTCTGACTGTCAATATGATTGGGTCTCATCATTCCCCTCGCCGAATTTTCCCTTAATAACCGGGTCAGTAACTCGTCAGGGGTCTCCCCCTTTTTCTGTAATTTTGGGTTTAATCCACGGTTCTCCTCCGTTTCACCTGGTAGTTCCAACAATCCCGAGGTAGAGGTCGTTCATCGGGAACTGTGCACAGTCTGGGCCCAGGTTCAGAAGAACCTAGAGGCGTCCCAGAGCGTACAAAAATCCCAGGCTGATAGAAGACGTTCTGCTAACCCCTTGTTTATGGTCGGGGATCTGGTGTTGTTATCGTCTAGGAACTTGCGCCTTAAGGTCCCGTCCAAGAAGTTTGCTCCCCGGTTTATTGGGCCGTATAAGGTCATTGAAGTCCTCAATCCTGTCTCCTTCCGACTGGAGTTGCCCCCATCTTTTCGAATACACGACGTGTTTCATGCCTCCCTCCTTAAACGCTGCTCCCTGTCCTTGGCTCCCTCGAGGAAACTTCCTGTTCCCGTTCTCACCCCTGAGGGTGTGGAATTCGAGGTGGCCAAGATTGTGGACAGCAAGATGGTCCAAGGCTCCCTCCAGTACCTGGTCCATTGGAGAGGATACGGGCCTGAGGAGAGGACTTGGGTACCCGCCCGGGATGTTCACGCTGGGGTATTGGTCAGGAAGTTCCACCTTCGTTTCCCCAATAAACCAGGTCCACTTAGAAAGGGTCCGGTGGCCCCTCATAAAAGGGGGGGGGGGGGTACTGTAAAGGATCTGCCAGGCACAACTTCTGTGTATGCGCCCATAGGTAATCAGTCTGCACCTGAGTCTATGTCTCTGAGACTGACTCCATCTTCCACCACTCAGGATGGCAGGCTTAGGAGTGGGAGAGCCTATCGCAGCCTGGCCAGACGGAGCTAGCTTCCGCCCTCTGTCTATTTATACCTGCCTTTCCTGTTCCTCCTTTGCTTGTGATTCTTCTCGTGTGGTTTCTTGGCCCAGCTACTGCTTCTGACTATTTGATCCTGCTCCAAACTGAACCTGGCTTACTGACTACTCTCCTGCTCTGCGTTTGGTACCTCGTACACTCCTGGTTTGACTCGGCTCGTTCACCACTCTTGTTGCTCACGGTGTTGCCGTGGGCAACTGCCCCATTCCCCTTAGCTTTGTGTACCCTCGTCTGTTTGTCTCGTGCACTTACTGAGCGTAGGGACCGCGTAGGGACCGCCGCCCAGAGTGGCGGGTAGATTAGGGCTCACTTGTCCGTTTCCCTACCCCCTTCATTACAATGGAGGCCAAAAGTGTCTTTCATTGTCCATACAGTGTGGAGGAAGGTTATTCTTTATATTGTGAATTGTTATCATTTTTAGGTTAAGCATACAGGGTTGATTCATGAAGAAAACTCCTGTCCATATGTCCTATTCTAACAGCCATGGAGCTATTTAGTCACAGAGTCACCCATGCTTCATAAAATTGCATAGCCCATGCTCTCTCCTATCATTCTCCGCCAACAGTAGCTGCTCCTTTTAGGTTTTACTTTGTATTCAATGCAGAACCTAAACAATGGCAGCATGGGAGAGAAGTGTCATCAAAAATCAGGGGTCTTTTTTTTTTAATGTATTTTTTTATTATTATTATTTGACACACAAATCATAGTTTAGTCTTCACAAAAGATGTGAAGATGTGAATAGAATGCATTTACATATAATACAACATTATTTGTAAAATATAAAACCAGCTAGGCCTATCTCATAGAGGCCATGTATCCGGTTACTATGACAACAGAAACAAAAATACACGTTTCTCTCCCACGTAGGTCTAACAACTTCTAAAGGATGTTCAATTAACATCTGACTTGTACAAAGACGAACACGTATGTGTCTAATACTGCCAAGGAGCCCAATCTACAATACAGACAACATTGGTTTCTGACAAGACCTAGCAGCATTTTGCAGAATATTTTTTACTATTTGAAATGTTTTGGTATAAGTCCTGTCAGGTAAAATCAAGGGCGTAGATATCATAGAGACCGCCCCTGAGGAGCTGTGAGAGTGGGCGTATGTTTCACAGGGTTACAAGGGCATAGGTGTAACTTCTGGGGCCCAATGCAAACTATGTATCAGGGCCCCGACCTACCACGGGCCATATGTAAAACTGACATCTTCTTATGTGGTATAGGGACATTTGGGCCCTCTTAGTCACCAGGGCCCTGCTGCTACCTATGCACCCCTATAGCTACACCCCTGAAGTTGGGGCTTAGTTCTCCTACTCTACACAGGAACATCTACAAATGAGGAGGTGCTGGCCCATCGTTCACCTTGCCCTTTTCTCCTGTAAGGAATAGAACAGAGAACGTAAATAAAAAACAGCCCCCCCCCCGTACCAGTATGGGAAGCAGCAATATGAGGACTCATTTTGATTTTTGACTATGAGGCCAATTCTGTGTTTACACCCTTTTATTCATTACCAAGCACAAGGGGGGCTTTTAAGATGGATAACACATCAGGTTGAATAGTCATGACTGTCCACTGCAACTCTGCATGGTGCTGTTCCTCTGTTAATTCTCCTGGAAATGTATGGATAAATTGACAACTGGGCGTTACCTTTTCCCTTGTCAATGGGGTGTGTTCCTTCACAGTGTAAGGTATGTCTAAGGGCTATCTTTACCTCTTCTTAGTAAAGTAAAGGCCCCATTATATGGGCTAATGATCGGGCAAACCCAGATCGCTTGTTCCCGATCATTGCCCGATCAATGATCAGCCGATGAACGAGAAACACTCGTTCATCGGCTGAACGTATAGTTTCTGCAGCCTAAAATATTATCGTTATCGGCAGCACATCTCCGTGTGTAAACAAGGAGACGCGCTGCCGACGTGATAGAAATGTCGGAGGACGAGCGATCGTAGTAATGAGCACTCGTCCTCATACATAGCTCCTTGTGAAAGAAGCAAACGAGCTGTCTAGTTGATAGTCACTCGTTTACACGCCGCACGACCGGCCGTGTAATAGGACCCTAACTGGAGGTACACTTTAAGTGGCAGTGGAAGCCTTGGGCCCCCTCAGGCATCAGGGCCCATTGTGCATAAGTAGTCAATGGAAATTATGTGCAGTACAATGTAAACATGAAACCAGATGATGTATCAAAATGTCACGCTGCACCTCATTTATGAAACACAAATATGCACTTTTTTTTAACTTACTACCAGGGGATCACATGAACCATGGAAGGACCCCGACTCTAGTCCATAAGAACTCCCAGGGGATAATCACAAAGTTTACTATGAAATCAGAAGTGGACATAAAATGGTTCTGCAAAGCTGGAAGGTGAGACTCAGGATCACTCCCTCTGTAGTATTATATTCATATATAGGGGGCAGTGTTATATTCATATATAGGGGGCAGTATTATAGTAGTTATATTCTTGTATATAGGAGCAGTATTATAGTAGTTATATTCTTGTATATAGGAGCAGTATTATAGTAGTTATATTCTTGTATATAGGAGCAGTATTATAGTAGTTATATTCTTGTATATAGGAGGCAGTATTATAGTAATTATATTCTTGTATATAGGGGCAGTATTATAGTAGTTATATTCTTGTATATAGGGGCAGTATTATAGTAGTTATATTCTTGTATATAGGGGGCAGTATTATAGTAGTTATATTCTTGTATATAGGAGGCAGTATTATAGTAATTATATTCTTGTATATAGGGGCAGTATTATAGTAGTTATATTCTTGTATATAGGGGGCAGTATTATAGTAGTTATATTCTTGTATATAGGGGGCAGTATTATAGTAGTTATATTCTTGTATATAGGAGGCAGTATTATAGTAGTTATATTCTTGTATATAGGGGGCAGTATTATAGTAGTTATATTCTTGTATATAGGAGGCAGTATTATAGTAGTTATATTCTTGTATATAGGAGCAGTATGATAGTAGTTATATTCTTGTATATAGGAGGCAGTATTATATTCTTGTATATAGGTGCAGTATTATAGTAGTTATATTCTTGTATATAGGGGGCAGTATTATAGTAGTTATATTCTTGTATATAGGGGGCAGTATTATAGTAGTTATATTCTTGTATATAGGAGGCAGTATTATAGTAGTTATATTCTTGTATATAGGAGCAGTATTATAGTAGTTATATTCTTGTATATAGGAGGCAGTATTATAGTAGTTATATTCTTGTATATAGGGGCAGTATTATAGTAGTTATATTCTTGTATATAGGGGGCAGTATTATAGTAGTTATATTCTTGTACATAGGGGGCAGTATTATAGTAGTTATATTCTTGTATATAGGGGGCAGTATTATAGTAGTTATATTCTTGTATATAGGGGCAGTATTATAGTAGTTATATTCTTGTATATAGGGCAGTATTATAGTAGTTATATTCTTGTATATAGGGGGCAGTATTATAGTAGTTATATTCTTGTATATAGGGGGCAGTATTATAGTAGTTATATTCCTGTATATAGGGGTCAGTATTATAGTAGTTATATTCCTGTATATAGGAGCAGTATTATAGTAGTTATATTCTTGTATATAGGGGCAGTATTATAGTAGTTATATTCTTGTATATAGGGGGCAGTATTATAGTAGTTATATTATGGTATATAGGGGGCAGTATTATAGTAGTTATATGCTTGTATATAGGGGGCAGTATTATAGTAGTTATATTCTTGTATAGAGGGGCTGTATTATAGTAGTTATATTCTTGTACATAGGGGGCAGTATTATAGTAGTTATATTATTGTACATAGGGGGCAGCAATATAATAATTATATTCTTGTACATAGGGGGCAGTATTATAGTAGTTATATTCTTGTCTATAGGGGACAGTATGATAGTAGTTATATTCTTGTATATAGGGGGCAGTATGATAGTAGTTATATTCTTGTACATAGGGGCAGTATTATAGTAGTTATATTCTTGTATATAGGAGGCAGTATTATAGTAGTTATATTCTTGTATATAGGGAGCAGTATTATAGTAGTTATATTCTTGTATATAGGAGCAGTATTATAGTAGTTATATTCTTGTATATAGGGAGCAGTATTATAGTAGTTATATTCTTGTATATAGGGGCAGTATTATAGTAGTTATATTCTTGTATATAGGGGCAGTATTATAGTAGTTATATTCTTGTATATAGGGGCAGTATTATAGTAGTTATATTCTTGTATATAGGGGGCAGTATTATAGTAGTTATATTCTTGTATATAGGAGGCAGTATTATAGTAGTTATATTCTTGTATATAGGGGCAGTATTATAGTAGTTATATTCTTGTATATAGGAGGCAGTATTATAGTAGTTATATTCTTGTATATAGGGGCAGTATTATAGTAGTTATATTCTTGTATATAGGAGCAGTATTATAGTAGTTATATTCTTGTATATAGGGAGCAGTATTATAGTAGTTATATTCTTGTATATAGGGGCAGTATTATAGTAGTTATATTCTTGTATATAGGGGGCAGTATTATAGTAGTTATATTCTTGTATATAGGGGCAGTATTATAGTAGTTATATTCTTGTATATAGGGGGCAGTGTTATAGTAGTTGTATCCTTGTACATAGGGGCAGTTTTATAGTAGTTATTTTCTTGTCTATAGGGGACAGTATTGTAGAATTTAGTGCTAGTAGAGTAAAACATATTCACTTTAGCTTGCCAGTAATTTACTCACAACACTTGTCACAGGGGGCGTCATTGAGCACAGACGAAAACCTGAAAACCTTTCCTGGAGTAAAGAGAATTTTATTAAAATCAGGACCCATTGTCCACGGTTTTCAATGAGAACGATTTTGTGTTTTGCTCAGGGAGCGCTGGGCTCAGAATAGCTGTTACACACTCGTTTTGTGCTTGTGAAATGTCTTTTTCGGCCAAGTGTGTAATCCTGAAGATGTGGACACTTATATGATGCAATCAGCGGCTCACAATTAATACATCAGTCATTTAAGATTTCTTACACCAGCTCTTTTGCCAGTAGAGCGCACATGATCCTGTAATACCCATTAACTTTGCCACGGGTATATAAAACATTTCCCGCTATCACTGTACCTACTGCTGTCTTTATATTGTCTTGTCAGCAAATTACCCCCCCCCCCGCAGTAACTTACTGATCAATAGCGCCTCCTATTGAATGGACAACAAATTGACAGTAAATATATTAGACACATCTGTACAGTGTTGTAGTCTTTCTAAGACTTGTTACCAATAGGGGCCCCTTTGTCCCATAGAAGCAATCTAGTTGAGGGGGTCCAGAACAGATTATAACTTTTAACAATGTTGTTTTTTAGGTCCAAAACTTTGGGCTGATTCATTTAGTAATATACCTTTATAGCAGTCAGAGTTTTATTTTTCTGATGTAGATCTCCAAACCCCTCAAAGATTTAAAACATAACATTCTGGGTTCCTGCTGCCACCACTAGAGGGAGCTTCACAACGTGCTATTATTAAAGAGGCTCTGTCACCAGATTATAAGTGCCCTATCTCCTACATAATGTGATCGGCGCTGTAATGTAGATAACAACAGTGGTTTTTATTTTGAAAAACGATCATTTTTGAGCAAGTTATGAGCTAGTTTAGATTTATGCTAATGAGTTTCTCAATGGACAACTGGGCGTGTTTTTACTTTTTACCAACTGGGTGTTGTACAGCGGAGTGTATGAGGCTGACCAATCAGTGACCCCCAATCAGCCTCATACACTTCTCATTGTTCCAGCCCAGCATGATCCACAGCACAGAGTGATTGTGCAGTGAAAGAAGCTGGGCTGGAACAATGAGAAGTGTATGAGGCTGATTGGGGGTCACTGATTGGTCAGTCTCATACATCATACTGCGCCGATCACATTATGTAGGAGATAGAGCATTTATAAGGCTATGTACACATTTGAAAAAGTTGTTTTTTAAAAAAAAATGTATATCAGTTTGTTTGGTGCAACTTTCTAATAATTGTTTTTGACACACAGGATTCACTTGTTATCGATCACATCTAAGTTATGAACTTAGATGTGATCGGTAACTGCTCGATCCTGCGTGTCCCGCTGTCACTGATCCCGTCAGTCCCGCTGACCTGACGGATACAGGTATCAGCGCTAGATACAGCTGCTCTGTATACAGAATACAAAGCAGCTGTATCTCAAAAAGTAAAAATAATTTTTCATAAAAAGTAATTAGAAAGTTGCACCAAACACACTGATATATCTGATAATTTATATCTATGGTTCCCTATTTGCCGTAGAAAGGTTTGGTTAGCTAATCAGGTACTAAAATTTAGATTTACTAGAATTTTTTGGAAACGATCACTAACACAAAGGTAGGAGGCACACAGTGCCTCAAGATCGAAAATGTTAGAAATCCTTAGTAATAAAGCTCCTGGTAAAGATCTCATTAGAGCATTATGATATTATATAATGAAGACTTGAAGGCTCCTGCATACACTGGCGAAAATATACTAAGAAAAATGCACCAGAATTCTGGCAGAAAGAGATTAAGGAGAGACCCCCGGCACTTCACCTGCAGTGTCTGCAATATTACATGGTGGTCTAATATGACTTATGAACAGGGATGGTCCTAATGTAACAATCCTATCAAGTGAATACATTTTGTCCTAGTAATAATTAGTTGGACAGGTGTTTTTTTATTGTTTTTAGCTGCAGTACCCCATGTGGTCACCAGATGGCAGCACAACAAGCATTTTTCACATTACTGTGGTTTATATACTATATTAGGGACCTTTTTGTAAGCATATTAATTTGGGAACTCCTAATCCTCCTCATCCCTTGAGAGTTTGTTCTTACCCCTTGGCAACCTGGACTGGTTCTATCGCTTTAAACCCGGGCTCATGGGCAGGGTGGCACAGGACGTGCCCTGATTTACTTGACATAAACATTGTGATCTCCCTTCCTAAGCAGAACGCTGTCTTGACTTCACTTATCAATGATACTTCGCTCCTGAAAGCCCCTCTTAACCTCTAATTTCTCCTCGTGAACATGAATTGCTTGGATTCTTTGCTGCGTTGGAAGGTGAAGTGGGTTCTTAGTTGTTATAATATGACATTAACCCTTTATAACCAGGCGGAGTGATTGTTTACTGCTCTTATCTCAGCTTCTATGGTTCTGATCCACTCCACCCAACATTCATAATGCATTTTCTGTCTTATCCTTCTAATCTCGGGTTACACTTGGGCAGTGGCACACAGACTGGTGCCCGCAGCTACCAAGGAGAGACAGATGGGGCTCAGGAAAAGTCACGGCTTTGTCCATTCTTCACCATTTTTATGAGAGGGACAGGTTTATGCACTGGACCTCTTTAGCTAATACCTCCTTTTCAGATGCCTTATGCCCCTATAACTGGCCAGCCACAAGACTCTATAATTATGCCAACCACAGTAGCATGCCAGTGCATCCAGCCAGCCAATATTAGTGTCAGTCACATATCCCCATAACCATTCCAGTTAGTTATAGTGCCCTAATAATAGTGTGAGTCGGTCACATATTCCCATAACCATGCCACTTAGTCCTCATAATAGTGTCAGTCAGATATCCCCATAGTAGTGTAAATCATATATCCCCATAGTAGTGTCAGTCACATATCCCCATAATAGTGTCAGTCACATATACCCATAGTAGTGTCAGTCACATATCCCCATAATAGTGTCAGTCACATATACCCATAGTAGTGTCAGTCACATATCCCCATAGTAGTGTCAGTCACATATCCCCATAATAGTGTCAGTCACATATACCCATAGTAGTGTCAGTCACATATCCCCATAGTAGTGTCAGTCACATATACCCATAGTAGTGTCAGTCACATATCCCCATAGTAGTGTCAGTCACATATCCCCATAATAGTGTCAGTCACATATCCCCATAATAGTGTCAGTCACATATCCCCATAATAGTGTCAGTCACATATCCCCATAATAGTGTCAGTCACATATCCCCATAGTAGTGTTAGTCACATATCCCCATGGTAGTGTCAGTTAGCCACAGTGCCCAATCAAGGTGACAGCCAGTCACCAGTGCCTTCAGAAAAGTGTTAGGGCCCTTTTACACGGGCCTATTATAGGGAAAACGAGCATTCACACAATGCTCGTTCCCGATAATTGCCCAGTGTAAACAGGGCAGCGATCAGCCGGTGAACGAGCAAACGCTCATTCTTCAGTTGATTGTATCATTTTATATGCCCAGAATATTATCGATGTCACCAGCACATGTGTAAACAGGGAGACGCGCTGCCGACATGATAATAATGTATGGGGACGAGCGATCGGAGTAACAACCACTCGTCCCCATCCATAGCTCCGTGTGACAGGAGCAAACAAGCGCCGATCAGTGAGCTGTCTCGTTGAATGGCACTCGTTGTACCGGCCAAAATGGGCCGGTGTAAAAGGATCTTTAGTCTGCAACAGTGTCCCCTCAATAATGCCAAGCACAGTGCCCCATTATAGTGACAGCCAACCACATGCTCTGATAATAATGCCAGTCAATGTCATACATTTATATCTTACAATATCATACATTTACCAATGTAAATAGGGGGTGCAGCGGTTGCACACGCATCGGGCCCTGTGTCGGAGGGGACCCAAAGGCCCCTCTGCTACTTAATAAGACACCATATAAATGGCACATGGTATTAAGGGGGACCCTGTCACTTTTGCCATACCTCCCAACCGTCCCAGACTCAGCGGGACATTCCCGTATTTCGGCCAGTGTCCCACTGTCCCGGGCGGCCGGTGGTATGTCCAAGACTCCCGGTCTCACCTGTATCTGCGTCCTCGGTATGTAGCTACATTTGAACCCAATGCTGAAGCAGGGAACCGTCAGCTCTCTGCTTAAGCATTAGTACAAAGGACTCCCTGGGCACAGCGCTACTTTAAGCGCTTAGCCCGGGGAAGCCCTTGATGTCACTGTCCATAAATGGACAGTAAGGTCAGGGGCTCCTCCTGGAGTGGAATCCCCGGCCGCAGCGTGGCCAACGCTCTGGCTGGGGATTCCGCCCCTAGAGGGCGTCTCAATGGCTACAGGGGGGTAGCGCTATCTACAGGGGGTGTGGCACTATGTTTAAGGGGGTGTGGCACTATCTACAGGGGACACTGTGGCGCTATCTACATGGGCACTGTGTGTGGCACTATCTACATAGTCACTATGGCATTATCTACGTGGGCACTGGCACTTTATATGTGGGCACTGGCACTAAGGGCAGCTAAGGGGGCATTATACTGTATGGGAGCAGCTAAGGCGATATTACACTGTATGGGGGCAGCTAAGGGGGCATTATACTGTATAGTGGCAGCTAAAGGGGCATTATACTGTATGGGGGAAGCTATAGGGGCATTATACTGTTAGGGGGGAACCTATAGGGGCATTATACTATATGGGGGGAAGCTAAGGGGGCATTATACTGTATGGGGCAGCTATGGGGGCATCATACTGTATGGGGGAATCTATAGGGGCATTATACTGTATGGGGCAGCTGCTCGGCATTTTACTGTATGGGGCAGCTACTCGGCATTACACTGTGTGGGGGGCACTATTGGAGAATGACTCTGTGTGGGTTGAACCAGGTGTGTATGTGCGGGGGAGTGGGCGGGATTAGAGGCGCTGCTTTAAGGGAAACCATTTTCCGTGGCGCGCTAAGCGTGCCCCATCGATTGTCCCTCTTTGTGATTCTTGAAAGTTGGGAGGTATGCATTTGCCTCTTGGCACAGTAGGGCACAGCAATGACCATTTTGCCACTATATAGATGTTACTGTGACGGGAATACTTTATATATAAAGTCAACGGCAACTAAGAATTGAAATAGGGGCCCTATGTCAGGGGTGTCCACAGACCCTCTTCTTGCACCATAGGAGAACAGCGGGGGGCAGAGTACGCCATGGTTATCCCACTATAATATAATCAGGTTAGACTGAGATATCTGACTATTATAAATTAATTTGATCATTTTCATGTTCAAGAGTCTGGGAAAGCTGGGTGACCACCGCTTTGTAGCTTTATATGTGGGTTACCTAGGCTGGCACCCAGCTTTCCCAGAAACAGATATGACAAGAAGCAGCTGAAACAAACTTTTAACAAGGCGACTCAAGGATTCTTATTTACTGGTGTTTCTTATTTTGTCGGAATACGCCTTAAAGGTAAACACACCCGTCCCCTATAGGGTAACCTTGTCAGTAACCAGAATGTCATCATCATAACAAGATCCATACGGGAGCTCTGGGAATTGCAATGTGATTCTGGGAAATCTATATAGGGATTTTCCATGAGGTCAGTGCCAGCGCTCCCCAGGGGTCCTGCCGGGTATTTAAAGTTTTTACCTCCCATGTGCACGTGGGCTTCCCTGGCCGCTCAGCCTCTGAGAGCGAGGTCTCTGTGGGGTCACTTCATGGGGTGTTTACAGTGGTTGCCCCTTATTTTCTCGGTTTATAGGCACGTTTTGAGGCTCGTCTCAGGTTGCCTGCGATTCTATACATAGGGCCGAGGCTTTGAATTTGCAGACTGACCCTCTTCTGTGGCCATGTCATCACTCTGGTATTTTTGGGAATGGCAGCTGCAACCCCTTCCCCCTTCCCTGTATCTCAAGCTGCATTGCACACAGGTACCACTACCCTGCAGCACGGACCCCCTGGGGGTCCACTATCTCGGGACCGGGTTCACCATAGTAAATATCTGTAGATTTTTTTTTTTTTTTGCAATGGATCCAAATGGATTGGATAACCATAACTCCCAACATTTCAATCCCAAATTGTAGGACACCTTAAGTCCCCCGCCATTCCCTTTAGGAGCACCCCCCAAAATGTCCTAAAATGCCCCTTTATTTGTACCTCTTTAGGGTATCATCTATTGGAGAGTCCTGCAAAAAACTTACATTTTATGTGGAATAGTTCTGCAACTTTCTTTTACTTTGTTTTTCAATTTCTCTTCATTTTCAAGATCTCTGCTTGCTGTCATTGAATGGAAAATGTGTTGTTTGCTTTTACAAGTTGAAAATATTTCTTTAGCTAGTCCTCTTTTCCCAGCTGAGGGTTTGCTACAATGTATCAATGTAGGTCAGCTTGGAGTCCAGGCCATCAATGTTTGACCTGTGGGCGCCTAACCTTAGCGACCCACCCTGATGATCAGCACAATGAAGAGGCTGCGGTGTTTGGACAAGCCGCTATGCCTGTGGAAATAAAGAAGGGGATGTTGCACCATATTGTGCTGATCGGCGAGAGTCCCAGAGGTCGGACCCTCCTAATCGAACATGGATGACCTATTCTAAGGAGAATATGAAACCTGTGCCCTATCCTGAGGCATGATGAGAAGAACATTTATTATTAAAAAAAACCCATCTAATTTAGGAAAGTTTTCTGCATTGCTAATGTGTAAAGGTTGTATGAGAAAAAGATAGAAACAGCGCCACTCTTATCCATAGGCTGTGTCTGGTATTGCAGTCCAGCCCCATTCAAGTGAATAGCGGGTACAAGAGGGGCGCAGTATCTGCAAAAAATAGCGGACCCTTTTTTCTCATCTCGTACATCCCCTTCAAGTCGCAGAGTATTGCAGCAGTAATATAGATGCCCTGCACGCTACCAGCGCCAGCCGCAGCCGCTAACATCTCCGTTATGGGGTGGTGGCGCAGGGCAAGTATTTGAAAGGTTTTACCGGAGATGACATGTTACACGATCCGGGTGTTTGATTCGGGTGGGATCAGCGATACAGTGTATTATAAGAGCAGCATAGCGATACTGTACAGGGTTGGTATGTGAGCGGTGCCAGGCGGCATGCTGTGACAGGCTCATGCCACACGCTGAGTATCTTTTTGTGTCCCTGTCTGTCCTGTTCTTGTCCGGGGTGGGGGTGGCGGACTGTCCCACAGGAGCGGGTGTGATGGATCGCAGACCAGTAGAGCGCTGTGATTATGTCGGAAGTGATAGGAGAGGAATGCATTGCTGACATTCATCTACTACATGGGGGTGGTCGTCTAACCATTACGTTATCTTATACCCCAAAAAAAATCCATGTCGCACGCCCCGGCATATCTATCTGTACCAATCAATCACAGGCATGGCCGCCACACACTGCTGGGTATGAAACCGATCCCACCAGGAGGCGTTTATGCCGGGGTCTCAGCTTCCACCTGTTTCTGCATCACAACCCTCCCGGCTCGGCCGTCAGCTTCTTCCTCGCCTGTGTTTCTGGGGCTTATGACAGAATCAGCTGCTAGAACGTTTTATCTGGAGACTAAAATTAGGATTGTTTCTGGGTGAGGAGGAGCCGGACTTGTCTCTCATACAGCTCAGATCAACCAACGACCAAGACCCCTGGACAAGGAATCCTCCACGAGACCCCAGAAGTCACTAGGATCTACAGGAACCCGAACCAACCACTGGGGGGGAAGCACAGCATTACAAAAGGTACCGTAAGGAGATTTTATTAAAGGGACCCCATAAGTTATATCTTGAGTGCATTCTATTGTTCCCTGTTATCTACCATTTTGGGCTTGGGAGGGGCTGACTATAGTGTTCTTCAATGGGATGACTAATATCTGCCCCCATTATTAGTATTTTATTTCATCTTTTTTTATCTTATGTAGATATTTCTTAAAGGGGCCATACACAGTAGACAGTGGTCAGCCTTGGCTGACATGTGCCCCTCACTCTCATTCCGCCTGCCATCTAAGTGGGCTAGGAGTTGTAGTTTTACAACAGCTGGAGAGCTACAGGTTGGTTGGAGACCCCCGCTGTACTTTGTAAGGAGATACTTTGTTCTCCTACCAGCACAATCTTAATCATCGTATAACAAAAAGTTCTGCAACTTTCTAATATACTTTGTGTTTCAATTCCTCACCATCTTCAAGATCTCTGCTTATTGTCAGTGAATGAAAACATTCTTGTTTACATCTAGAGGCTGAAATCCTTTCCTAGTCTAATGCTTCTCACAAGTGAGACTTTGCTACAATTGTATCCAGACAATAAACACAGCAGTACAAATCCCTCCTGTCCTAATAGTTTGTTACAATGTATCAGTGCAGGTAAAATCTGTCAGTCTGGAGACAGGCTGTTTAGTTCATAAAGGATTTTCTACACTGGATACAATTGTAACAAACCCTTAGCTGTGAAAATTGTTAGGTCTGTACAGGTTTTGATCCTATTGATATAAAACAAGAATGTTCCTATTCACTGACATCTAGCAGAAATACTGTGAAATAAATTCCAATAATCTGCCATATTGGTCTCAAGAATACCGGAGTATCAGAATTTTGATGAATATTAGTTTGGAGTTGGCTCTGGTTTTAATGATCATGATTTATTTTTTTCTTCCAGGTAGATGGCGGCTTTGTCCCTTCCCCCACAGAACTCACACGTGGGTTTAGACATGCCGGGGAGCGCTCCTCGCTTTCTGTCTTTTCCTCGTTCAGTCGCAGCATCCATTGGCACACATGCTGTCCTGAGATGTCGTATAAGTGGAGATCCACCACCCAGTGTATTGTGGGAACGCGTCGGAAATATTCGTCTTGAGCTGGGGGACAGATGCTACGCTCAGACAGACGGGGACTGGTACCAGTTGGTGATCAGTGACTTGCGGCTGGAGGATTCTGGCCATTATATGTGCAGAGCTAGTAACTGGTCAGGGGAAGGCTACGCAGGCGCCAAACTCACTGTGACGCTCAACAACACTCCAGTCAACGAGCCGCGTGTTGGTCCATCGAATGAATTATTTTTATCCACCAAGTTGGCCAACCCATCATATTCCAGTACGGAGCCTTCTGCCGAAACAACCCAACGCCCAACTCCATTGGATACGACCAACAACGATGACCACCACTCTGATGGCCCCGACTTCCCTCCATGTTTTCTGCTCCTTCCGAGATCGCAACGGTTGACCCGTGGTCAAAGTGGGGAATTCACATGCACAGTTTCAGGAAAACCAGAGCCTTCAATTCGTTGGGAGAAAGATGGAAGGGGCCTTGAAGAGATTTTTGATAGATCTCATTACCAGTTGTCTCCCGGGGGACACTCTTTATGTATTACTCATGTCCGCCCCCCTGACGCTGGCGTCTATGTGTGTCGGGCCACTAATTCTGTTGGGCAATGTTTGGCTGCTGCCGTACTTCTTGTGGACCCGACCCCGCGGCAAGGTCCCGAACCAATTCCAGGGGATCCTCCGGCCCAGGTGAAAGTATTCACAGTCAATGAAGGGAAACATGCTAAGCTTCGCTGTCTAGTTACTGGTAAACCAAGGCCTGAAATCGTCTGGCGCAAAGATGGACGTGCGGTCAGCCCTGGTCGCCGAACTCTCATTTACGAAGACCGTGATGGGCACTTTATACTCAAAGTGCTGTTCTGTCGCCAACAGGATCGAGGCTTGTATGTGTGCGGTGCCTCAAACTCAGCTGGAAACACGCTTAGTGCTGTCATGTTACATGTGAGAGGTATGTAGGGGGAACACGTAATGCAACTTCAATTCACACTAGAACCCCTAATGGGGTCAATTCCAATATTAGAAATATCTTAGAGAATTGCTAGATATGCAGTTCCATAATATATAAGGCCAGGTTAGCGCACGGGCGGCTGGCCTTAGGGGTATGCAACCTGTACGATCGCACAGGGCGCTCCACCTATCATTACTCAAGGGGGCACCACTAGCCCTAATGGACTGGGCACTGGAGCGTGCACCCTCAATCCCACACTTGATGCACAAATCTATAGAACTGCTGCTGCACAGGACACAGCTACATCCCCTAGTTTATTCATTGGGCAGTGTTATTTCAGCACTGTATGATTGTATTATTTGGGCACAATAGGGCATCAAGGAAAGGGCATCCATAGAGAGTACTGCAAAGGGCGCCAACCAACCTATGGCCGGCCCCTTCTCGAAGAAAAAACGACACTTTCACATACAGTCTGCATGGATTGCCAATGGGCACCCTAATCTACGATAATTATTGAGCCTAAGTTCTAGAACTTTGACTATTTAAATGGGATGGGGGGCCGAAACAATAAAATTGACCAAAAACATTTACATTGAAGGTAGAGATGTAGCATGAAACCCTTGGGCCCCGATGCAGAATCTGTTGCACCCGTCTATCCCACCCCGCCTATCAGATAGCATTTAGTATTGCTGTTCTCTTATGTGGCAGGCAACAATTGGGCCCTCTCAGACATCAGGGCCCCTGATATGTTTTCAATGTCGTCACCCTCTTAGCCACGCCATTGGTTTCTGTGCTATCCTCAGTGCTGCTCATCGATTGCCGTCTGGTGTCTTTGGGCCCTTGATATATGTGTGTATCCAAACTTATGCCATGGTAACATTAACGGTGACGGGTCCGATGTAATGCAACTGGTTGATACAAAAATGGCAGTAGACAGTCATGTGACGGTCACACGGGTAAATATTGCGCAACATTAACCATTGAGCTCTATTTGAGGGTCTGGTAACCTAAACTTAGGAGCCAATGCTTCAAAGTTATTTTCAGATTTTGAAAACTTGAATATACAATTAAATTTTCTTAAATCCAATAGTCCAAAAATCCCCATAGTCCAGCACCTACTTCCACCACAGAAATAAGGACTCATCTGGAATCTCCGAAGACGAGACGCAGAACACAGTAAAGAGCTAGTGATATTAAGGAGATGAATACGGAAAAGTCAGTGGAGTCTATACAGTCAAGTGAATAGGATGAGCTGCAATACCAGACACAGCCACTCGTATGGATGAGGCGCTGTGGCTATGTAAACAGTGAAGGGGACGTGGCGCTCATGCAAAAGCCACAACCCCTTTACTGTTCTCATCGGTGGAGGTTCTCGAGATCGGACGCTCACCGATCAAACATTGATGGCCTATTCTAAGGAGAGTCCATCAATGTTAAAGTCCTGGAGAACCCCTTTAAATGGGGTTGTCTGAGGATAGATATTGATGGTATATCGCCAGCGGGTCCATGGTCGACCATGCGCCCTGCTGTCACTTTGTTTCAGTGATCGGCAGGGGTCACATCAGTTGGATCCCAGCCACTTGGGCATTGACAACGTATCTTATTTCATCAATGTCTGTCCTGAGACAACTCCTTTAAAGTGGATTTTCACCCAAATCTTAACATTGTCCCTATATTAGTAAATCAGTAGTTAGAGCAGCAGATAAAGTTTGGTATTTAGGATTTATTCACTTACAGAGATATTGTACTTTTTCGGTATTGTTCTGGCGGCCATTTTTGCAGAAGTGCAGTCGTATTGGTTGTTACTATTGAAATCATCTCTCAGATGACACTGTCATTCTGTTCAATCAATAAAGTTATGGCCCCTTTGTACCTCGGTAACAGCCAATGCTGTCTGCCATTTTTTTTTTTTGGGGGGGGGGGGGGGTCATTTGTATAAACGATCATTGTATAACTGATTGGCCAAGTGTAGGTTATCAAGAGGGGGCAAAGGGAGTAAAGTAAAACCTGACTTCAGAATCAGACTACCCTTGGTTTGTTTGTAGTCTGTAACCATGGAGACACATAAGTCTGCATAGGAGCTGTATACACAAAACGGTCGGCGATTGTTTATTTTTTTATTTTACATGCATTAGAGCAATAGCAAAAAAATTGGTTGCAAAAGTGTACCTACCATTTTAAGGATAGCGGATGGCCTGCCGCATTATCTTGCAGTGCCATGCTGAAAACAAGTAACGGACTATCAGAGTTTTTGGATTATCAGATGCAGAATAAAAGGATTTTTTTTGACTGTATATGCAATGTTAAAAACACAGTTTCAAGTGCCCTAGTCTGGGACCATTATGACCCATGCTCTCCCTTTCCTGCAGAGGTAGGAGAGCGCTTCCCAGCTCCGTTGAGAGACATAGCGGTGAGGGAGGGGCAGGACGCCATTTTGGAGTGTTCAGTTCCAGAAGGGATCCGGACATCCTGGTACCTAGAGGATCAAAGACTTCATCCAGGGAAACGACATCAAATGGAGGAACATGGTAGCCTCAGACGACTGATAATCCGAGGGGCCCGGACAGATGATGATGGTGTCTATGTGTGCCAGACTCATAGAGGGGCCCAGAGTATTGCAGAAGTCGCAGTAAGAGGTGAGGTCTACCATCACATGAAGTTTCCCGTCATTTTTATTTAGTATTGGTCAACAATTTATATATCGAGTCATAGTTATAACCTAAATAGACAGTAACTGTGAATCCTTTCCTTTACTTCTCTTGTACTGCTTTTGATATTTTATCTCCAATTATGTCTAAAGCAAAAATGTAGAATTCAGCTGGTTTCATATTAGCAGAGAGCAGTGCAATGTGGGAGCTCAGCTGTGTCTGACAGCAGGGTGGTGCTAATCTGTTGTCTGTTTCCAAGGGCAACCAGTAGGATTTTGAAAGCAGTTTAAAAGTGGTGCAAAAACAGTAAATAATGGTATTTTTTTTTTATTATCTGGAGACTTTAGGGTTTGAAGGTCTATGAATGTCTTTTTGTCTAATGCGTTTGAGAATCTTATAACCAGACTTTGGTATCGCCGTCTCAGGGCCCATTGTGAAGAAGCTGCCCCGTCGTTTGGAGGTTGCCGAAGGTGGAAATGCAGCGTTTTGTGCTGAGACGGAGAGTGAAGTGGAGCAGGTCGGTTGGACTCGGGATGGTTTCATCCTTTCTGAGGATCATAGAACGGTTGTGAAAAGTTTTGGAAGGACTCATGTATTGGTGATGGTCGGGGTCACACAAAAAGATGCGGGTATCATACAGTTCCATGCTGGGCTTTCTGAGTCTTCATGTCACCTCCGGGTGAAAGGTAAGAAACAATAATAAGACAGGTACATTATCCGGTTCCTGTATCAATTTAAATGACTGACCCCCCCCCCCCCAATGGGGCATGAGGTTGAGTGAAGGCTGATGCAGATTGTCACGACCTTCCATAGAGTTCCTTCTAAAGTTTGGGCTGGGGTTTAGGCTTAGAGATAAACTAATCAATTCTACACAAATCAAATTTAATTCCAACTTCCAAAAAGTTTCTGATACAGTGAATTCCGAAACTTTTAGGGAAATAAAATGCGGCAAAATGCCGGCTGTCGGCCATACATCCAGTGAAGGAGACATAGTGGCCATATGGGCTTGAGAAAGGGAACTGTTTGGCCGAAACGTCGCCTTCACTGTATGTATTCTTTTGCATTATGCAATAAAAAGTTTACCTGATTGAAGAAACCTGATACTGGTGGAGTGGTACTTGTTGCTTGTTTCTATAATGCAGAGTATTAGTTTCTATTTTTTTTCACCACATTTATTTATGATACAATATTGATAATACGCATTATGTACAGTACAGCATATGAACCTAGAAATGTTGCTAAAAGCAACGAAAAAAAACCAAGTTATCACATAGCTATGAAAAATAGAAACTTTATGAGCACTAAAATCATGAAGGATAAAAAAAATAAAATGCTAGTGCCCTAAAACTTGGTCCCAAATTGCTTTTAAGATTCTTACGAAAAAAAAAAATTACTTCCTGGAAAATCCCTTTAAGACGTCCACCCTTGAACACCATTCGCTTATTTTTTAAAATCTAAATTGGTCCAAAATCCTGTGCTGATTAGTTTCTCAATGTATCTTTCTAGCGATCGAAGATCCGTTTTTCTAATACAGAGCTCCAAATCCCCTGCATAGACACAGAATCAAATTCAAAAATTCTAGCTGCCTGCAGCCACCACTAGGGGGAGCTTACTGCATACTGTTCATACATTGAGTTCAATAATAACACAGTATGCAGTAAGCTCCCCCTAGTGGGGGCTGCACCACTAATTTAATATTTATGCAGGGGATTTGGTTCTTTGCATCAGAAAAGGGAGCTCCGCCTGCTATAAAGATATATTATGATATTAATAAGCACAAAATGTTGGACCTAAATACGACGAGACGATAAAAGGTGGAGATTCTTTCTGAAACAAATGCAGCTTGGAATACATATGTCCGTCTGCATGGGAAGCCCTGAGAATTTAAAAGGTTAATCCAAGGGCACGTTGAATACGTCTTGCAGTGCTGAGCCGCCTCTTCTATGAATATTCTTGGATTAACGAAATCCCACAGGGCGCTGTAACGTTACATGTCTCACTAATGAGATAACCAAATGTTTCTGGATCTCCCGATGTTCAAGATGCCGAATCATAACAGCTCAATCTCTTTTCCAGTCACTTATGACTGATTGGCTCCACTCTTAAAGTGACAGGTTAGTTCACCTTTTAATCCTTTGCTTCCTTGTTAGGAAAATTTATTTTCAGCAATTCCTTAAAAGAACACACTGGGCATAGCTGATGCAATGTGTTATGTCTACTACAGGGTCTGAGGGGGTGGAGCATGACACAAGGATTCTCTCTTTGGTGTGCTTTGAAACCTCTGTGTCATGCTCCGCCCCCTCAGGCCTTGCACTACTGTCCCTTTAATACATATGTTTTCCCTTTATAAACAGGAGTAATTTGTGTAAGGGGGAAGAGCAGACACAAGAAAATTGAGTTTTCCACAAATAGATGTAGTGCTATATTGTACTTTGATATGTATCATATGACAAAGGCTTAGATACAGCAATTCAGCAGACTGTATCACAGATGGCAGACTTAGATACAGCACTCGCCATACTGTATCACACATGATAGGCTGAGATACATTGGCTCAGCTGACAGTATCACACATGAAAGGCTTAGGTACATCGTTTTGGTGGACAGTATCACACAGGATAAACTTAGATACCCTGCTCCAGCAGACAGTATCACACATGTTTAGCTTAGATACAGCGTCTCAGAAGATGGTATAACACATGATAGACAGATGAATTTTTCTCAGCAGACAGTACCACACATGATAGGCTTAGATACATCAGCTCAGTGAACAGTACCACACGTGATGAGCTTAGATACGCCAGCTCATCAGGCAGTTTCAGTCATGATAATTTAGATACACTGGCTCAGAAGACATTATCCCACATGACAGGCTTAGAAACACTGGCTCAGCAGACAGTATCACACATGATAAGCTGAGATACAGCAGCTCAACAAGCAGTATCGCACATGATATGCTTAGATACACTGGCTCAGCAGACAGTATCCCACTTGATAGGCTTAGATACATGGGCTCAGAAGATGCTATCACACATGATAGGATAAGATACACACCTCAGCAGACAGTATCACAGATGATAAGCTTAGCTACATCGTCTCAGCAGACAGTATCACACATGATAAGCTGAGATACAGCAGCTCAACAAGCAGTATCATACATGATATGCTTAGATACACCTGCTCAGCAGACAGTATCACACATGATATGCTTAGATACACTGGCTCAGCAGACAGTATCACACATGATATGCTTAGATACACTGGCTCAGTAGACAGTATCACACATTATAGGATTAGATACACAGCTCAGCATACAGTATCACACATGATATGCTTAGATACACGGCTCAGCAGACAGTATCACACATGATATGCTTAGATACACCGACTCAGCAGACAGTATCACAGATGATATGCTTAGATACACCGCCTCAGCAGACAGTTTCACACATGATATGCTTAGATACACGGCTCAGCAGACAATATCACACATGATATGCTTAGATACACCGACTCAGCAGCCAGTATCACACATGATATGCTTAGATACACCGACTCAGCAGACAGTATCACAGATGATATGCTTAGATACACGGCTCAGCAGACAGTATCACACATGATATGCTTAGATACACCGGCTCAGCAGACCGTAACACACATGATAGGATTAGATTAAACATTAGGGTTATTAGGGTGAGGCCGGATTTACACGAGGGTGTGCGTTTTGCGCGCGCAAAAAACACGGCGTTTTGCTCACGCAAAAGGTCCATAACAGCTCCGTGTGTCAGCCGCGTATGATGCGTGACTGCGTGATTTTCGCGCAGCCGCCATCATTATGACACTCTGTTTGTATGTTTGTAGCACGTGGTGCTTTTCTGTTTTCATTCATACTTTTTACTGCTGTTGCGCGAAACACGCGCGTCCCACGGAAGTGCTTCAGTGTTCTGCGCGTGATTTTCGCGCACCCATTGACTAACATAGGTCTGTGCTAAGCGCGTGAAAATCACGCGCGTTGCACGGACGTATAACACGTTCGTCTGAATAAGCCCTGAATGATCACTTGTCCTGCATAATGTACACACTATCTGTTGCAGAACATCAAAAGGATGAGGAATATCATTTTGATTGATATGACACTCCAACTTCCCTTATAAAAGAAGTTCTGCAGCAACCATGGTGTGTATTAGGCCGAATTCAGATGTCCGTGTGAAGAGTCCATTGAAGGATAGAATATGTCCTATTTTCTTCCGTTTTCACGGATCCCTCGATAGACTGAAGTCTATGAAGGATCCGTGAAAACGGGACCTGCATTGGTGCAATTCGTTCCGTTTTTCACGTCTGAGTTTGCCCTCGTTCGTGTGAATCTGGCCTTATACAGAACATTGCTCCTACTGCTGCAAAAGACTGACATGACGTTCTGCTCCCTCTTCAGAAAGATGTTCTGCAGCAGTTCAGTGGCTATTATAAGGCATAATGTACAACTTAGAACGTTAAAGTTTAGAATTGACGTCTGGAGACGCTGCTGGGGCGCAACCGTCAAACGCCAAAGTGTCACCTGTACAGGAGCTTTATAGACTTCAGCGTTACTTCTATGACTATGACTTTTAGGGGGCGCATGATGCTTTATATCAGTGGTCTACAAACTGAGGCTTTCAAAGCTCTTGCAAGATAAGAAGTCCCATCGTGCCCTGTCAGCCACGGGGTCAGGTTGTGGCGGGCCTCCTTTGCCCTCAGGGCCCGTATGTATATGTCTGCCTATGTGCACTTCTATATTTTTCTGCGTCAGTATTATGAGTGGTTGTGAATTATACCATTTCTTCTTTGTGTTCAGTCAGGGGCTCCAGCATTGCCCCGGCCTCTGGAGAACCATCTAACAGGAGACAGGATGCCGGACAACCCATGTGCCTCAGCTGCCAGGTGCCCAGCTCAGGGGCAAAAGTGCGCTGGATGAAGGATGGTCAAGAAGTGGAGACAGGAGGACGCTTCTCTCTCCAGTCAGATGGCAGAATGAGAAGGCTTCTTATCTCATCATTGGACCCAGTAGATAGCGGGACCTACACCTGTCAAATGGGTAATGACAGCACCAGCTTCACTGTCACTGTGTCCGGTAAGAACATCTGTAATCCTGTCCTCCTATGACATATCCGCTATGTGCGGGTGGGGTGGGGGTGCATTTTGACTTGGAATTTTTTTCCCATAATAAAAACCATTTGGGATCTCATGGATCATTGGGATGATCGTTTCATTCTTATCCATAACCCATTTTAATGGGTATTATTGGGCACAGATAATTTGCAAAAATACACACGCCCTCAAATTATTATTTCCATCTTTTATGGTAGAGAAGAGCTCTGCTGCTGTTTCCCCATACGGCCCTTTTGGGGGCCAACATGAGAATCTCTTCACCATTGGCCCTATGAGCCCATAGCAATCATATATACTGCCATAGACTTCTTTTTAGAGTTATTGGAACTGGTTTTATATGATAAATCATTTGTGAAAATGAAAACGACGATCTTTCTAGATCAGATGTAAATGATTCTTTGACAACAAAATTTTAAAGGGGATGTATCATCATAAAATCATTATTTTTTAACTATCCACATACAAAGAAATCTTGAAAGAAATTGCAGTTTTCACACTGACCACTAGAGCATACACATGAAGCTGACATTTCCTGATTTCTGTAGCTTACTTGTCAGCTTTACTGTGCAGACTGGGGCTGATAATAAGTCATCTCATTATCAGTAGAGGGCAGGGACTTAATGACAGCTCTATTGTACTGCTGGAGGCCCAGGTAAGGCAGGATATGAGCACTATATACACATATAAGTCTCTTTGTGCAGCTTCCCTGTCACTACCTGGTCCCTGGGGAAGGGGCTATACCCCATCACTTCCTGGAGACTGTAATAATCTATGACATTTTTCTGTCACTTCACTCTCATTTATTTCAGCTGCCATAAAACACACATACCCTGCTGCTCTGACTATAAAGAATCGATTGCCAATTATTTAATCTGCCATAAAGCATACACACCCTGCTGCAATATCCATGTAGATTGCACTCCCATTCATTTCAGCTGCATAAAGCACACACACCCTGCTGCACTGTCTGTATAGACTGCACTCCCATTCATTTCAGCTGCCATAAAGCACACACCCTGCTGCACTGCCTATACAGACTGCACTCCCATTAATTTCGGATGCCATAAAGCACACACACCCTGCTGCGCTGTCTGTACAGATAATACATGCAGGAAGTGTGTGTCCTCATAATAAATAGCTACAACATGTAAAAAATTGACATTATTTCTCTATTACTTACTTACATTTAATTAATGAAACAAAAATAAAATAAATTAGACATTCCCTTTAACATCAATAGTTTCTACAAAACTGATATACTATGTGTTATACCCAGTGCAGGGTCTGAGGGGGCGGAGCATGACACAGGGGTTTAAAGGTACCAAAGAGAAAATTCCTGTGTCATGCCCCGCCCCCTCAGACTCTGCACTAGCAATAACACAGTGTATCAGTTTTGGAGTCTTCCTTGAATTGAATGCTGATGATTACGTCCTACATATATTGAACTGCAGCTACATTATTGTTGCTACTGAAACATGTGACTTTTTACTTTCTAGAGCCCCCGGTAAAGATCATAAACACCAGCGATGACACCGAGCATAAATGTGTGAGCGGAGAAGCCGTGGTGCTGAGCTGTGAGGTGTCCAGGGAGAACGCCCATGTGCGCTGGTACCGGGATGGGGTGGAGGTGGAGGAGAGCGAGAACATGAGGTTGGAGTCAGACGGGAGACATCGTAGATTGATTATTACATGTGCCAGTCCAGAAGATGCTGGGGAGTTTGTCTGTAATGCTGGAGATGACTCGGTCTTCTATAATGTGTCTATTTCCGGTGAGTAAAAGAAATTGGAAGTGAAATGTAGATTGTCATAATAATACAAATACTGCTGCAGAAATCCAGTGATCGCAAATAAATGCCCACTTATGTCAATGCCTGTCCAGCTAGAAGAGCAGTGGCAAATTATAACGGTGGGGTAGGCTCAGGTTTAGTTTCAACAGGTCTTTATTGAAAGACAAAAATATGACATAGGAGAAATGCCCATATACCCCACGCACGGGCCGATGAACATGTAAATTCACAATACAATGTAAAGTGAGTGCAGCTCTGGAGTATAATAAGAGCTGTAGCTGAGGATCAGTACAGGATAAGTAATGTAATGTATGTACACAGTGACTCCACCAGCAGAATAGTGAGTGCAGCTCTGGAGTATAATAGAAGATATAACTCAGGATCAGTGCAGGATAAGTAATGTAATGTAGGTACACAGTGACTCCACCAGCAGAATAGTGAGTGCAGCTCTGGAGTATAATACAGGATGTAACTCATGATCTGTAAAGGATAAGTAATGTAACGTATGTACACCGTGACTCCACCAGCAGAATAGTGAGTGCAGCTCTGGAGTATAATACAGGATGTAATTCAGGATCAGTACAGGATAAGTAATGTAATGTATGTGCACAGTGACTCCACCAGTAGAATAGTGAATGCAGCTCTGGAGTATAATACAGGATGTAACTCAGGAGCAGTGCAGGATAAGTAATGTAATGTATGTACACAGTGACTCCACCAGCAGAATAGTGAGTGCAGCTCTGGAGTATAATACAGGATGTAACTCAGGATCAGTATAAGATAAGTAATGTAATGTATGTACACAGTGACTCCACCAGCAGAATAGTGAGTGCAGCTCTGGAGTATAATACAGGATGTAACTCAGGATCAGTACAGGATAAGTAATGTAATGTATGTACACAGTGACTCCACCAGCAGAATAGTGAGTGCAGCTCTGGAGTATAATACAGGATGTAACTCAGGATCAGTATAAGATAAGTAATGTAATGTATGTACACAGTGACTCCACCAGCAGAATAGTGAGTGCAGCTCTGGAGTATAATACAGGATGTAACTCAGGATCAGTACAGGATAAGTAATGTAATGTATGTACACAGTGACTCCACCAGCAGAATAGTGAGTGCAGCTCTGGAGTAGAATACAGGATGTAACTCTGGATCAGTACAGGATAAGTAATGTAATATATGTACACAGTGACTCCACCAGCAGAATGGTGAGTGCAGCTCTGGAGTATAATACAGGATGTAACTCAGGATCAGTACAGGATAAGTAATGTAATGTATGTACACAGACTCTACCAGCAGAATATTGAGTGCAGCTCTGGAGTACAATGCAGGATGTATTTCTATATTTAAATAAAATAATGTAAATATATACTTTAATTGAGAACTGTAACTAAAATACATAGGGAGGAATTTCTGAATAGTTTTGCGTCTCTTTTTTTTAAAAATTTGCTTAAAAAAGTCATAAATCACGTTACTCGCCAGTATTCAAAAGAGGTGAAAAAAGTGAGCAGGCTTTCCACCTTTTCGACAGATTTAGTAACTATAGCCATAACACGGCAGACTCTCCAATAGTTTATACATACGTTTTTCCATCAATGTTAATATCACCCATGCGTAATATTCTTTATCGTATCTGTATGTATTATACTCCACCATCCTACCCCCCACAGAGCCCCCAGTGAAGATCATAAACACCAGTGATGATGCAGAACATAAATGTGTGAGCGGAGAAGCCGTGGTGCTGAGCTGCGAGGTGTCCAGGGAGAACGCCCATGTGCGCTGGTACCGGGATGGGGCGGAGGTGGAGGAGAGCGAGAACATGAGGTTGGAGTCAGACGGGAGACATCGTAGATTGATTATTGCATGTGCCAAACCGGAGGACTCGGGGGAGTTTGTCTGCGACACTGGAGATGACTCGGTCTTCTACAATGTGACGGTGACAGGTCAGTGACAAGTTCCAGAGCCTTCACACCTCTGTCTTCCTGTAACAATGAACTATTTCCAATGTCTACGAGTCTGGCCGGAGACCAGAGATAAAAATAGCGCCTGACGCAAACCGCCAGTCAATTAAGTATTAAGAAGCAGATAATAAAGGAGCGAAATGGAGACAACTGGAGCCAGCTCAAGTCAACGCCATTAACACTTTATCTGAATACTGGAATTTATACGTCATCATTGTAGGTACGAGGCATATGGAAATTTGCCATGATACCATTTAGGCGGCCATTCGGGGTCAAGATTGAAAGAAGATGAGTCATTCTTAAAAATTATTTTATCTAACAATCTATATGATGATGGTAAGGATAATAATTTAGATTAATTTAAAGGATCTCCAGCAAAAAAATGTATAGTAAATTAAAAGTTGTCCCAGCCCTTCACTAAAAAGTTATATGATCTTCTCTATAGAATGTTTGTCAATACATTTTTGCCAGAGAGTGAAGTCTCTCTTGTTCTGCTGCTCGGGGAGGGGGTACACAGAGCACAGACGGCCCCCATCCAAGAATACTATATGGGCCACTGGGTCTCCAATAGCTCATCATAAATCACTGGTTGGATCCCCACAGATGACACATTGATGATAAGATCCGAGCCCATCAATGTTTTTTCCCCAAAAATCTCTTTAGTCAAAATAGCTGGTCATGACTATTCCACCAGAGCTGAACTCACAATTCTGCAGGCTTCTGAAATTTAACAGCATCATCTGCTTGTTCAACCAAAAAAAAATAAATAGACGAACACTTGGGCCTCACTATACAAACCAAAATAAAGCGGGGAAAAATTAAGAAGAAAGGGGATAAATAAGAAATAAAAAAATTACAATTCCTTAGCGTCCTCCACGAAAAAAATCGAATATGAGAAAAGTGAAGCAAAAAAACAACTGTGTGCCAATATTTATAACACTAAAGATCTTATTCTACATGTCATACACTATTAATAATTTAATAATAATTAGAGAAAAATATGAAAAATGTAAGATTATAATAAAAAAATACAGAAGAAAATGGTCCAAAGAATTAGAACAAAAAAAAAATTATTAAATAATTCGGGAGGACAAATCTAAAGTAAGTTCTGCCGCACAATTTAGCTACACTGTGGGCACGGAGCCTGTAGGGCGTACTACGGAGCAGTAGCATGTGCCGCCAAACGATGCCTCCTAACGCTATGTTTTCCCCTAGAAGTAATGCCCCATAATACGGTGTCTGATGGAACATGCAAAGTTTTTTTTTTGCCAGATTACGGTAAATCCGGCGAAAAACGCTTTTTACCTCCGTGTGAATTTGGTGGCATATAGAGGTACAGTACCGTAAATAATGCAAGTCATGCACCAGTCCTGCAACATTGACTTCTATGGGGACACAATTGAGTCACTTGAATCTCTGCTAAACCATATATAAGAAGATTACCCCTTGTCCAGACCAGTTGCTTGGACCGCCATTAATCAGCTGTGATCGGTGGGCTAATCCAGCAGCAAGTGTTCAATTTCCCAACAGCGCCACCACAGGGGAAATTAAGCATTACATGATGCCCCATTGAAATAAATAAGCTGTCCTTATAATGCACAGACGTGCCAGTTCCTCCACAGAAAGAGACACTCTCTGCTCTGGGTTATTGACTGAGGTCCCGAAATCCAGGACTTCCCTTTATTAACTCAGCTTACCCAAATAGGGTATTTGAAAATGGGAGTCCTAAACCAGACGTCTCTTTTAATAACTATCAATATGCCTATGGCCGGATTTAGGGTCTTATTATAATCACTATATAACCTATAAACCAAATCCCGTTGTTCCCTCTTCTGTGGATTTCCACCCTTCCCCCTCTTAGTCTTGTCTGTCTTCCTTAGAACCACCGGTGAAGATAATGAAGACTAGTGAGGATGTGAAGCACAAGTGGATGAGTGGTGATGTGGTGGTGCTGAGCTGCGAGGTCTCCAGAGAAAATGCCCCTGTGCACTGGTACAAAGATGGCGTGGAGTTACAGGAGAGCGACAAGATCAGAATGGAGTCGCACGGAAGGGAACGGAGGTTGATTATTTCTGCTGCAAGAACAAAAGACTCTGGAGAGTTTGTGTGTGACGCTGGGCAGGATTCCGTCTCCTATCATGTGACTGTGGCAGGTCAGCGAGTGTTTCTCACCCCCATTACAAAAACACAAAATATACAATTCTGTTAAAAATCGGTTACTGCCATTACAGCGCGCACAGGGGTTGTCACCAATGACGTACATACCATAGAGGCAGGGCAAGCGATTGGTGGGTGGGATCTGACATTAATTTGCTTCCCCTGCTTTCTGAAGCCACCACTAGGGGGAGCTCACTGCATACAGATTTATACAGCTCCCATTGAGTTCACTACTAACTGTATAAATCCATATGAAGTGAGCTCCCCCTAGTGGTGGCAGCAGGCAGCCAGAATTATATCATTTTCCTCTATAAAGATATATCGTACAATTAATCAGCACAGAATTTTAAACCTAAAAATTAGATGTTGGACATTAACGTCACATATGGCGTTCTCTGTACTTCCTGCCACTCATCCCATAGAAAAAAGACACAACCGCAAGTCTCTCACCAGCCTGAAATCAATGGCCGATAATAGGGAACAATAGACTATATTCAATGTATGGAGATAAAATAGATTTGCAATTCCTTTAAATATTTTCAAACTCAGATGATATTTTTAAACTCTTTTTCTATTCTATTATTCAGTTTCCAACATTATATTCCCACACCTTTATTATCATTTAGTTAAATTTAGACTTCAGAAACCTTTTTATAATAAAAGATAAGGATCAAAATGCGTCAGCACAGTGTCAGGCAGCAGCCATGCAAGTGTCAATAATACCAGATGGGGGAAACAGTTTTGAATAAATCTCCGACCCATCATCTCAAAGTTAGATTGCGTTTACAATGTGCAGCTTCTAGATGGAGATTATCTTCCTGATTGTATTCTTACCATTATAATGTGACAGAATAATAGGAAGAATTATGTGTTCTGCGGAATGCACAGTATATAGAGTTCTATAAAAGGATTTTATTTCAGAATGCATTATGTGATGAGTGTTCTAGACCGGAAAAAGCTGAGCATTAAAAGATAGAAATATATTTAATGTAATGGAAGTTAAAAATTCCTCTTTTGGTTCTTTATCATGTGGCACGCCAAGGGTAAAAAGGGGATATCTATTTTGCCTCCCCCTCCTTCTTCCCCCCAAGTGCTAGAGCATGTGAAGCAATATCAAAGGGGAGGGGACTAGATTGCTTGGTCTCTAGCTGAGGCTTCATTGCTCTGTATACAATGAAACAAAGTGTACAAAGCTCCACCCCCTTTTAGCTAAGCTCCACCTTCCACTTTATTTCAGCGAAAAATGAAGAAGGCCGGGAGGAGTTTCTAGGTTTCTACTAGAGCTTGAAGAAAAGCTTGTATACTTATTTTTTTTCGTGTTTATTTACTAGGAACTATTCAGACCCAGGCTAAGTTGGTGTTGGTGTCTCACAGTGGCACTCTTTCAGCTAGAAAATCACTATCACTCCTAATGCTAATTTTTTTTTCCAGATTAAAGTGGCCGTAAGACAGGTATTTATTATTAATCTCTTTTCTTTTAGACCCTCCAGTGAAAATTGTAAACACTGACGACGACGCAGAACACCGACACGTGAGCGGGGAGCGCGTGGTGCTGAGCTGCGAAGTGTCGAGGGAGAACGCCATGGTGCACTGGTACAAGGATGGTGAGGAACTGGAGGAAAGTGAAAACATCATCCTAGAGGCGGACGGTTCTCACCGTAGATTGGTCATCGTATCGGCACAAACCCAAGATTCAGGAGAGTTTGTGTGCGATGCCGGAGATGATTCTATTTTCTACAATGTATACGTGAAAGGTCAGTGACATTATTATAACACTAATATGACCAGAGATGAACAAATCTAACAGTCCAAATTGCATAAAGCAATTCACATGTTTATGGGTCAATAGTGGTGTATGAATACAATTGAATAATTGATTTGCCTTACGTGGTACCTTCTATAAGCACCCCTCTTCGCTCCCAGATATGGAGTACCATATCGTGCCTAAATAATATTATCATACAGTGTACCATGCCTAGTGGCCAACGCCATACATTGCCCAATAATCAGGCCATACAGTACCCAAATAAAATAACCATAAGATGCTCAAATAACAGCACCATACAGTTTTCTCAAAAACTACCTGATTAATAAAGGGAATCAATCAGCAGATGATCTGTCCTGGTCATGTGATGATCCCTTATGGTTATCACATGATCAGGACATATTTTTATCCTATGGTAGTAACAATGAAGGTTTCCATTCAATGACTATAAGAAGAGATCTTGAAAACTGTGAGCAATTGATATCCAAAGCATCTTAGAAAATGACATAACTTTCATTATGCAATAAATAAGTTTTTTTGACTAAAAGTGGAAAAACCCTTTAAGTTCTCATCCTTTCCAATAAATTTACACCCTGTTCGGTGGCGACGGAGCAGTCGTGGGTGAGGAGGAAGTTAGTCACTTACACAGATACTGTCCTTCCATGTAGCTGGAGATCCTTACATTGGTCCTTACATTGCAGAACTTCATAAATTTGTCGAAATGGTGGAAAGCCGGATCGTCATGTGTAATATACAATCTCGCCATTGAAAAAAAGAAATGCATGACCCCTGCCTCTACCTTTAATCTTGTCCTGTACCATACGGCATGTCCAGTAATCGTTAACAAAAACAAGTCTTTAGGTATCTCAAGGGGCATCTGTTTTACCATGCCCCCCCCCCCCCCCCCATTACCCTTTTCCGGTGCTAGTGCATGTGAAGCAACAGGATTAGGAAAAGGGGAGGGGCCTAGGCTGCATTGCCTTGTCTACAATGAGCACTAAGTAAATAAAGCTCAGATTGATACACGTAGTCCTTTAATTCAATTATTTTTCCGGTAGAGCCCCTTGTCAAGATCATAAAAACAAGTGACACCGAGGACACCAAAGAGTTGCTCAGTGGAGAGCGCCTGGAGCTGAGCTGCGACGTGTCCAGAGAAAACGCAGAGGTCTATTGGTATAAGGATGATGAGGAATTACAGGAAAGTGATAACGTCATACTGGAGGCAGATGGTTGTCATCGCCGGTTGATCATTCTATCAGTTCAGACGGCGGACTCCGGTGAATTTGTTTGTGATGCCATTGATGACTCCGCCATATTTAATGTGACTGTAACAGGTCAGTCCGACGTAGATACAGTATATAAGTATTGTATTCATAAATATAGAACTTTCAAGGATCTGGGCGCTAAGCAATCAATACTGTATTCCAAAACCTTCCAGGGCTGCAGTGCTACCGCCATGTTTTACCTACCATAAGTAATGGTCATATGTCTGGGAATGGGCCACCATGTTAATGGGCCCAAAGTAGCTCCATGAACTCATAATGCTGAATCTTGTCATTCGTTGAGGCCTATCCTTTGTCATTACCCTTACTAAGCTCATGGTGCTCCTCATTCTATGTCTAGATCCTCCAGTGAAGATCATAAACACCGGTGATGATGCAGAACATAAATGTGTGAGCGGAGAAGCCGTGGTGCTGAGCTGTGAGGTGTCCAGAGAGAACGCCCATGTGCGCTGGTACCGAGATGGGGCGGAGGTGGAGGAAAGCGAGAACATGAGGTTGGAGTCAGACGGGAGACATCGTAGATTGATTATTACGTGTGCCAAGCCGGAGGACTCGGGGGAGTTTGTCTGCGACACTGGAGATGACTCTGTCTTCTACAATGTGACGGTGACAGGTCAGTGACAAGTTGCATTATATTTCTGTAAATACAACATATGGTGGTGCATGTGGAATTACCAATTTGGTTTCGGCAAAAGGAACTTTTCCCTTGTCTGTACATGATGTACCCGCCATAATGTCATACAATGGGCATGATGGACATGAGACTCATGAAGCCATAGCTGTCACCAGATGTTATGTCCCGGATGTCACATGACATCATGTGTCCTGTATGGCCAGTAAGTGACAAAACATTTCTTTTTTGGTTGTGTTCCCACAGAAGTCGTCCTGAAAAACGGCTTAAATAGGAATTGCATTCTGGTTCTTCATTTAAAGAATATAGAGATCCAAGTGTTGTCATCCGCCAACCACTTATTAAGTCTGCCTACTAAAAATGGTGGCTTAAAAAAATTGTTTATGGAGTGTAAAAGGCCTTCTAATAAATAAGTAGAATTATACATTTATTGTACTGGTGTTTTCCTTTAACAACACAATTTATAGCATTGACCTTATGAAATCTTATAATGTATTTTTTCCCCCAGAGCCACCCGTGAAGATCTTGAATGCAGATGATGACACAGATGAGAGGTGTCTAAGTGGGGAAGAGCTGGCGTTGAGCTGTGAGGTCTCCCGGGAGAATGCCCCAGTCCGCTGGTACAAAGATGGGGAGAGAATGGACGAAAGTGAGAGGATCCGGCTGGAGTCTGATGGGAGACATCGCCGTCTAGTCATCCTCTGTGCACAGACACAAGATTCGGGAGAGTTTGTCTGTGATGCTGGAAATGACTCAATATTCTACAATGTGACTGTGACAGGTCAGAGAGCTTTCATTTACACTAAACACATAGATAGTGCTGGCCGTATGTTGATTCATGCCCTGTGCGGTACTTTTTAGAGTCACCTAGAGACAGGAAGTGATGTTATACATCACCTAGAGACAGGCAGCCATGTTATACATCACCTAGAGACAGGCAGCCATGTTATACATCACCTAGAGACAGGCAGCCATGTTATACATCACCTAGAGACAGGCAGCCATGTTATACATCACCTAGAGACAGGCAGCCATGTTATACATCCCCTAGAGACAGCCAGCCATGTTATACATCACCTAGAGACAGGCAGCCATGTTATACATCCCCTAGAGACAGGCAGCCATGTTATACATCCCCTAGAGACAGGCAGCCATGTTATACATCCCCTAGAGACAGGTAGCTATATTATACATCACGTAGAGACAGGCAGCCATGTTATACATCACCTAGAGACAGGCAGCCATGTTATACATCCCCTAGAGACAGGCAGCCATGTTATACATCCCCTAGAGACAGGTAGCTATATTATACATCACGTAGAGACAGGCAGCCATGTTATACATCACCTAGAGACAGGCAGCCATGTTATACATCACCTAGAGACAGGCAGCCATGTTATACATCCCCTAGAGACAGGCAGCCATGTTATACATCACCTAGAGACAGGCAGCCATGTTATACATCACCTAGAGACAGTCAGCCATGTTATACATCCCCTAGAGACAGCCAGCCATGTTATTCATCACCTAGAGACAGGCAGCCATGTTATACATCACCTAGAGACAGGCAGCCATGTTATACATCCCCTAGAGACAGCCAGCCATGTTATACATCACTTAGAGACAGGCAGCCATGTTATACATCACCTAGAGACAGGCAGCCATGTTATACATCCCCTAGAGAAAGCCAGCCATGTTATATATCACCTAGAGACAGGCAGCCATGTTATACATCACCTAGAGACAGGCAGCCATGTTATACATCACCTAGAGACAGGCAGCCATGTTATACATCACCTAGAGACAGGCGGCCATGTTATACATCACCTAGAGACAGGCAGCCATGTTATACATCCCCTAGAGACAGCCAGCCATGTTATACATCACCTAGAGACAGGCAGCCATGTTATACATCACCTAGAGACATGCAGCCATGTTATACATCCCCTAGAGACAGGCAGCCATGTTATACTTCCCCTAGAGACAGGCAGCCATGTTATACTTCCCCTAGAGACAGGCAGCCATGTTATACATCCCCTAGAGACAGGCAGCCATGTTATACATCACCTAGAGACAGGCAGCCATGTTATACATCACCTAGAGACAGCCAGCCATGTTATACATCCCCTAGAGACAGGTAGCTATATTATACATCACGTAGAGACAGGCAGCCATGTTATACATCACCTAGAGACAGGCAGCCATGTTATACATCACCTAGAGACAGGCAGCTATGTTATACATCCCCTAGAGACAGGTAGCCATGTTATACATCACCTAGAGACAGTCAGACATGTTATACATCACCTAGAAACAGGCAGCACTGTGTTATACAGCACTGTATAGTACAGTGGAGGCTGTATATAATTGTATACAGGGGGGCTGTATAGCATTGTCTATGGTGTGGCTGTATAGCACTGTCTACAGGGGGATGTATAGCACTGTCTACAGGGGGCAGGCTGTATGGCACAATCTACGGGAGAGGGTCTGTATGGCACTATCTACAGGGGGCACTACCTATAGGGGGCACTATCTACAAGGGGGCTGTGAGTGGCACCCAGGAGAGGGGGGCCAAGTCAAAAGTTTGCTATGGGGCCCAGTGTTTCCTAGTTACGCCCCTGACAGGCAGCCATGTTATCCATCACCTAGAGATGAGACAAGCAGCCATGTTATACAGGTAAATACATACCAAGTGAATTAATTGTTGCAATAACAATAATAATCAATCATCATCATCATCATCATCATCATCATCATCATCACTATTCCACCATTAGTTGTATAATGGATGTGTCCTATTAATTGACCCACCACATGTATGTAATGTAACCCTGTTGCTAGCAGATTGGCAGCAGATCACATGACTGACGCCATGTTTAGTCCTACTCAGTTAGCCCATGACTACAGGACTGATCTATGGGCTATACCATTTTACTATATAGACAGGGGACAACTGCACTGTGGGCAGAATTTTAAAAACATGTTTATTAGAAAATTAAAAATTTCATATTCTTCAAAGAAGAATTAAACCTATTTAGCTTTGAAAAAGGACGACTAAGGGGGGACATGATTAATTTATATAAATATATTAATGGCACATACAAAAAATATGGTGAAATCCTGTTCCATGTAAAACCCCCTAAAAAAACAAGGGGGCGCTCCCTCCGTCTGGAGAAAAAAAGGTTCAACCTGCAGAGGCGACAAGCCTTCTTTACTGTAAGAACTGTGAATCTATGGAATAGTCACCGCAGGAGCCGTCACAGCAGGGACAGGAGATGCTGCAAAAAAGGGTTAGATAATTTCCTAGGACAAAAAAGTATCAGCTCCTATGTGTAGAAATTTTTACCTTCCCTTTTCCCATCCCTTGGTTGAACTTGATGGACATGTGTCTTTTTTTTCAACCGTACAAACTATGTAACTATGTAGCAAACAAATAAAACTATTTAAAACGAAAATACCCCTTTAATGATATTTGCCGCTTCAGAAGAATGACCCAATAATACTTAGGACTGCTGTGCAAAAATTGCATGACCCATGGGACTTTATGTCTAAGAACACATCCACCTGGAAACCTAGAACTATGGCACACTGCCCTTGGTATTCCTGAACTGAGACATCCCAACTCTTCATATGAGAGGACAATGGCCCATTGACAAGTTTAAATCCAGTACAATGACACCCAACAACACTGATACTAGAGTTCCCCTTTAAAGCCATAACAGGGGTGAACTGAATCTATAATAAAGGCACATCTTTCCAGGGACGAAGAGTAAAGGCTCCATTATATTTTCGAACCCATAAAAATGAAGCATGGAAGCACCAAATGACATGAAGGACTTGTTTTAGGATACATATAATTGTGTTTTTGTGTCTATCCTTTCAGATCCTCCTGTGAGGATTGTGAACACAAGTGAGAGTGTAGAGCCCAAGTGTCTAAGTGGAGAGCGAGTGATCCTGAGCTGTGAGGTGTCAAGGGAGAATGCCAAAGTATGTTGGTACAAGGACGGAGAGGAGTTAGAAGACAGTGAGGACCTGGTTTTGGAGTCAGATGGAAAGCAACGGAGACTGGTCATCCATAATGCTCAAGTGAAAGATTCGGGAGAGTTTGTCTGTGACGCCAGAGATGACTGTGTCTTCTATAATGTTGTGGTATCAGGTCAGTGGTCTACTGCAAATCATCAAAGTGTACATTTCCCATATAATGCAATCTCCGAGCATAATATAGGTTGTGGTCCTACAGGTTCTATCACGTGTTGCCGGCTGGAGACTAGACGCTAAAGTTCTGTCTTGTTTTCCAGAACCTCCTGTGAAGCTGGTGAATACCAGTGATGATACAGAGCTGATGTATCTGAGTGGAGAACAAGTGGAGCTGAGCTGTGAGGTGTCGAGAGAGAACGCCTCTGTGTGCTGGTACAAGGATGGAGAAGAAGTGGAACAGATGGAGGACATAAATCTGGAATCAGACGGGAAGCATCGTGGACTTATTATCCCATCTGCCCAAACTAAACACTCAGGAGAGTATATCTGTGACGCTAGAGATGACTCCATCTCTTACTATGTAAAAGTTACAGGTAAGCAGTGTTGGTTTTGGGCCATACAAGTTTTTCCGCTATTAATCCTATATATTTTATGGTCTACAACATTGATGGTGGTAGGAGACTCCTGGTGGGGGTTGTACTAAGTGAAGAATTGACATCAATCACTTACGTATACTGGCTAGCTTTGCGAGAATCACTCACCCTGTTTGCCCGATTTGCAGATTTGCCACCACAACGGGTGATATTAACTTTGATTCAACATAAGTCAACGGCAAATACACATCAAATTGATTCACCCAATGTATTCGGTGGATCATAATTTAAAACCGGGCACGTCAATTTGCTTTCTAGTAACATGTCATCAATACAGCCAAGGCCATAGGTTCTATAGAGGCAGCTTATGCAAGTGGTATGGGGCCCCTGGAGAGAGGGTATTCATTCCAGGTTGGTCTCATCCCCAATTTACTGGGCTGTGAGAACCTGCATGGGGATGTGGTCTTCACCTTTGCTGCGATGTTAGCAAACAAGGACTTGGAAAATGTACTGAAGACATAAAAATAGGATGGGGGCCCAGGACTACTTGTCCTGGCAGATTAGAAATGAGGTCAAGCAGTCCCTGAAAGGGGCCTCATTGTTGTTGTTTTTGTCATCTTTGCTATGAGACAACCCTCACCCTCATCTTCTATGTATGCCCCTGAAGACATCAATTGGAATGGAAATCAGTGTTCAGTCAATCAAAAATGAGCTTCTTATAAAAAACATTAGACATTGTCAAAATTAGTCTTACGAGGTCAAAGATTTTTGATTTAGGCATAAAAATGATCAATGTAATGGCCATAAGCTTTCATTTTTGGCTTAATATCTCAAGATATAATATCATTGTTTGATATTATAATAAAACTATATTATTATGGTCTATATAGGGTTGTAGATATTTTTGGTAACTTTTTGCTTTTTTTTTTTCTAGAGCCACCCGTGAAGTTTATCAACACAAGCGAAGACACAGAGTTGGCATGTGTGAATGGGGAGCCTGCGGTGTTGAGCTGTGAGGTGTCCAGGGAGAACGCCTGTGTGCGCTGGTACCGGGATGGAGTAGAGGTGGAGGAGAGCGAGAACATCAAGGTGGAGTCCGATGGTCGAATACGCAGACTGGTTATAATCTCTGCACAGGTGCAGGATTCGGGAGAGTATGTCTGTGATGCAAGAGATGATTCTGTATTCTACAGCGTGTTAGTGACAGGTAAGGGACACCATGGGTTCGAATATACAACAATTTATTCTACCACTATCACAGAACTTAAGAGCATATGAAAGTGGAGTTTTATGGTGGAGAAGATAAACCAAAAATATCCTGCCAAATTATTATTATTATATTCTATCACAAGTTTATGTGCTTCTGTCATCATCTATCATCTTCAACTTCTTCTATGACATCATTATCCCATGTAGCATCATAACTCCACCTTTTTCCTATGTCAACATTACTGCACCCTTCTCCCCTATCATCACCATGCCTCCACTTTAATTATTTGTCCTCCCCTAATAGACTATACACTTTTACTTATCATACCATCTTCCCATGGATTATTATAGTCCCAACCTACAAATGTATGTTAACGTACACCTTCTTCATGATATCAACTCTTATATAGATCAACTGTTTTCTCCTTCTATATAATCCTAACCACCATCTTCCACCCTCTTCCCATCTCCTCTCCATTCTCCTGCAATTTTGTCATAACACCACCATCCTTCCGTATCATCGTAACTCCAATCACTCAGCTCTTCTTCAATATCTCCAATACTCCACTCTCCTTAATCCATAATGACTCTTTGATAATAAAGGTTGATGGCCTCATTTGGTTGACTTGAGTCATTTTTATGTTTAGTTCCTTTATTCATAGTCATGAACGACATATATTATTATTTCTGTATTTATAGAGCCTCCCACTAAGATTGTGTTCCCGGAAGTCCGCTCACAGGAACTGGAGTATATTGTAGGAGCAAGGGTGGAGCTGGTGCTGGAAGTGTCACGTAGCAGTGGTAGTGTCCGCTGGTTTAAAGATGGACTTGAAGTAGATGAAGATGAGAATCTGCTGGTGATCTCAGATGGAACTCGTCGCTGTTTGATCTTGTCAAGTGCCAATGTGGACGACTCTGGGGAATACATCTGCGACACAGACAGTGACTCCATCACATTAGATGTGAGGATATCCGGTAAGGAAATTTTAAGTGCATGTTAACCAAAATGTTTGAAAATTTCTTTGTGCATTAATGACTACTCCTTCCACCTCACTGTCCTAATTGGCCATGGACATCCTTGTGAAGATAAAGGGCCATCTTCTTCATGCAGCCTGACTTGTCGGGTCTTTCCCCAGTATCTTTGGGTATTGCCTGCAATACAGAGCAAGATGTGGTCTGCCCCGAGTTCAAGAGGTGGTCTGCCCCGAGTTCAAGAGGTGGTCTGCCCCGAGTGCAAGAGTTGATCTGCCACGAGTGCAAGAGTTGGTCTGCCCCGAGTGCAAGAGTTGGTCTACCCCGAGTGCAAGAGTTGGTCTGCCCCGAGTGCAAGAGTTGGTCTGCCCCGAGTGCAAGAGTTGGTCTGCCCCGAGTGCAAGAGTTGGTCTACCCCGAGTACAAGAGTTGGTCTGCCCCGAGTGCAATAAGTGGTCTGCCCCGGGTGCAAGAGCTTGTCTGCCCCGAGTACAAGAGGTTGTCTGCCCCGAGCGCCGTAGAGAAAAGCCACATATAGAAGACGCTTACCCCGTATCTTCACAGGTGGCTTCTGGGGCCAGTGAAAAGAGCAGGTTGGGGGAGCAGCCCTACTCCGGGAAGTTTTATGTTTAATACTCTCCACTTTTTATAAAAATCTGATTAATAACACCAGCAAGAATTTTTGGAAAGGGCCTGGTCTTAGTCCTGACAATTCTCCCTGCCTCTTCTCCACCTTCATTTGTTTGAAATCAATTTGTAACTCTTCCCAGAGCTGGAGACTATAGACAGCCTGGTTGTTAGGGGATCTTCAGACTGACAACACCAAATAATAGTCTGTAGTTGTCAGGCAATGTATCCCTAGCAACTAGACTGTCAGATATAATTTAGATATTCAAATCTAAGCTGTATTGTCAATGGGCTCACAGCAGACAAGGAGAAAAATAGCTTGTCAGCCGTCACACCACGTCATTCCCCATCAGCCTGCTTTATTAATTCGATTTTTCTAAGCAGAGAACCTCTTTGAAGGAAGAAACCAACCTGCCCCTTTCCTCTTGTAGGATTGTCTTCTGACAGGACCCGCCTGTCCCTACAAATATAAACCGCATAGAAAAGAAATGTGAAAACTTTATCTATCCTGTGGACACTATCTTAGTGCACTGATCAAGCCTCCTCAATATACAAAAAAAACAAGGGGTATAGATTAGCAGGTGACAAGGGCAGTCACCACAGCGATCAGGTGATGTCACAGTGTCGGACTGGGGTATCTTTGGACCAGTAGAGGAATTTATTCTCTGGGTCCACAGTCCAGTCATACAGAACATATCATGTCCACTTAAATTTGTAAGGACTGATAATATATAGAAATTATAAACCTAAGCAGTAAATAATCCTCACCGCTGTCCTCTTTAAATGGGTTGGTCCCATACTGGGCTCTGTTTTGGCCGGGCCCTACTATTGCGTCAGAACATGGGCCCACAAATGGATCCTCTGGCCCTCTAGTGGCCCACTCTGGTTGTCACTCTCTTGGCAAAGGACATTGGCTGAAAAATAAAGCTCAGATAAAAAACCCTAAAGATTTATGTAATGAGAAAATAACAATGGGGAGTAAAGTTTTTCAAGTCTTATAATTTTTGATTTTCTCTTTATGTTCATATTTATTTTTTTACTTCTCGTCCATTGTGTTTTATGTCTAATATGCAGAACCTCCTGCTGAGTTTGTAAGCGGCGGCTGCTCCCCTCCTTTACTGCACGTGACGGAGGGAGACCCCCTGTCCATACAATGTGAACTGTCTCGCACACCGGATATTATTCGTTGGTCTAGGAATGGGATGGAGGTGACACCAGATGGGAATCTCACTATGGACGATGAGGGAGAGAAGTGTACTCTAAGCTTACTATGTGCCCAGCCGGAGCACGCTGGACAGTATGAGTGCAACGTTGGGACAGACTCCAGGACCTTCCAAGTCCAGGTTGATGGTGAGTAGGAGCATTTAAAGACATATAGAAGTGTGCTGATCAAACACTGCAGTAGCATTTTCATCGTACTTTAATGCCTAGATGATTTTTTTTTTAATTATTATTATTATTATTATTTTTATTATTATTATTTTTATTATTATTATTTAATTGTGATTTTAATGTAATTAATATAATTTATAATTAATTAATTCATTAATTAATAATTTATAATAATAATAATTATAATTTATAATTCTATTAATAATTAAATAATTAATTACATAATTTATAATTAAATGAATACTTAAATAATTAATAATTTAATGAATATGATTTAATTGTGATTTTAATTTTTTTTTTTATTATTGTGCCGGATCAGAGAAATCTATTCATAAAGTATCTATTTATTGCAATACTAGAAAAACCAAACTCTGACTGCTATAAAAATATCTATAAAGATATCTTATGAAATTAATCTGCCCAGAATTTTGAACCTAAGGACGTCATGATGTTAAGGGTATGTTCACACGGCTTATTTACGGACGTAATTCGGGCGTTTTACGCCTCGATTTACATCCGAAAATGCGGCTCGATAGCGTTGGAAAACATCTGCCCATTCATTAGAATGGGTCTTACGATGTTCTGTGCACACGGTCTTTTTTTTTTACGCCCCGCTGTCAAAAGGCGGGGCGTAAAAAAGACGCCCGCGTAAAAGAAGTGCCTGTCACTTCTTCAGACGTAAATGGAGCTGTTTTCCATGGACTCCATGGAAAAACAGCTCCATATAACGTCCGTAATGGACGCAGCAAAAAGCACCTCAACATGCCATTACGGCTGAAATTACAGGGCTGTTTTCTCCTGAAAACAGCCCCGTAATTTCAGCCGTTAGGGACGCTGCCGTGTGAACATATAACCCAGGGGAGTAACTAGGAAAGACTGGGCCCCATAGCAAACTTTTGACTGGGGCCCCCCCTCTGCTGGGTATCACACAACCCCCCCCTTGTAGATAGTGCCTCCCTATAGATTCCACCACACAGCGCCCCCCTATAGATAGCACCATACACAGCTTCCTGTAGATAACGCCATACAGCCCCCCTGTAGATAACGCCATACAGTCCCCCCTGTAGATAACGCCATACAGTCCCCCTGTAGATAACGCATACAGACCCCCTCTGTAGATAACGCCATACAGCCCCCTGTAGATAACACCATACAGAACCCCTCTGTAGATAACGCCATATAGCCCCCCCCCCCCCCAAAAAAAAACGGCCTATAGTTTCTCTTACAAAAGACATGCATCCCCTATCCACAGGATAGGGGATACATGTGTGATCGCTGGCAGCGATAAGGAGAACGGGGGACCGAAAGTCCCCCGAAGTTCTCCATGACTAACCTCGGACTTCCGGCGTCTGCGCAGTTCAATAAAAATGAAAGGAGCGCTGGTCACGCATGCGCACAAGCGCGACCAGCGCTCCATTCATTTCTACGGAGTTGCCGACACAGACCCCGGAAGTCCGAGGTTTGTCATGGAGAACTTAGGGGGGACTTTTGGTCCCCCGTTCTCCTCATCGCTGAGCGTCCAAGCGATCCCACATGTATCCCCTATCCTGTGGATAGGGGATGCATGTCTTTTGTAGGAACAACCCTTTCAGTGGCGTCGCGCTGTAGCAGCCATAGCGGCTGCTAGCGGAGCTTGCGGCCATGGGAGGGGGCCGTGCCGGCGGGTGGCACGGGCCCCCTCATGCTGCAGGCCCCGTAGAAGTCGCTCCGGCTGCTATAGCGGTAGTTACGCCACTGCGTATAGGTTTGTACGGCGTAAAACTACAGCTCCCAGCATGGCCGGAACAATGGTAAGGATATGCTGGGAGATGCGGTTTCACAAAAAAAATCCTATCACCATCATCTCGCTGCGGATCATACAGTGACTACAATACTGATTAGAGACAGAATAAACATTTACATTAAGTGACTCACCGGTGACGTCTCAGATTCTAGTTCTTTTCTTCTCCCTCCGGTTCAGACATCTATGATGGATTTCTCCCGGCCATGACCCATTTCTGCAGTTTTCCGTTTAGATGTCTTCAGCTTCTCACTTTCAAAACATTTCTGCACCTATAAACAAAGTAAAAATTCTCAACACATCTAAATATAACTGTCACACACACACACACACACACACACACACACACACACACACACACACACACACACACACACCGTGCCCCCTGTAGATAGTGACCTACATAGAAGCCCCTGTAGATAGTGCCCACATATGGACTCCAGAGCTGCAAGGCAATAGTGCTAACCACTGAGCCACCGTGCTGCCCTACATATAGCTTCCCCTATAGTTAGTGCTCCACGTATAGCCCACCTCTGTAGATAGTGTCTCATATATAGCTCCCCCTGTATATAGTGTCCCACATATAGCCCAGCCCTGTAGACTGTGCACTACATATAGCCACCCTGTTGCTATTGCCCCACAGATAACCAACCCCTGTATATAGTGCCCCACATATAGACCCCCCCTGTATATAATGGCCCACATATAGAGCCCCCTGTATATAATGGCCCACATATAGAGCCCGCTGTATATAATGGCCCACATATAGAGCCCGCTGTATATAGTGGCCCACACCCCCACATATAGACCCCCTATATATAATAGCCCACATAAAGATGACCCCCCCTGTAGATAGACCCCCCCCCCACTATAGATAATGCCATTCACATTTTTATGAGGGAAAAAAAAAAAAACTTGACATACTCACATGATCCCGTTCCCACGCTGTTCACTGGCGATGCAGACATGCTCTCTTCTGAGCATGTCTGCAGGAGCTGAACGAGCGTCCTCCAATGACGCTGATTGGCGGGGCAGAATGACTTGCCCCGCCAATCAGCACTTTCCAAGCATGGAAGCGGCGCGATGATGTCATCGCGCCGCTAGCCAATCAGTGTCATTGTAAGGCACTGGATGGTCAGGCACGGAACATGCCCGGCCATTCAGTGCTAATACATGTATTTGGCTGCCGCTAGCACTGGGGCCCCCTCCGGTGCTAGCGACACCTACAAGCATGAGAGGGCCTGTGTAAGGCTCGGCGTCGCGGGCCCCACAGTAGCGGCGCTACCGCTGTAGCAGCCATAACGGCTGCTAGCGGCACCACCGGGCATTTGGGTCGGCTGGCGGCACGGGCCCCCTCAAGCCCCGGGCCCCGTAGCAGCCGCTACTGCTGCTACCGCGGTAGTTACGCCACTGATATAACCTAAAGGGTTGGTTATCATCATCATTTATCACCTAACTGCAGGATAGGTGATAAATGTCTGATGAGCGGGAGTCAGACCACTGGGACCCCAACTGAAGATTCCTCAAGTGTCCTATGTGAATGGAGCTGAACGCTATCTCTGGCAGCCTCATAGAATGTTAATGCATAGGTGGCCGAGCTTGCGCAGTACCGCTTCATTCACATAGGACACTCGGGGACTCCGATTCTTGGTTGGGTTCCCAGTAGTCGGACCCCCACCTATCAGACATTTATGACTTATCCTGTGGATGGGGTATAAATGAGGATTAGGGGAAAACCCCTTTAAATCTGCAACTAGAAAAGTAAAAATATCAAATGACATAATTCAAGAACTTGATAAAAATAGTAATTTTCAGTGAAAAGTAATCCATAGCTAGAGCAATCTTTGGTAAATGTGTTTGTAAATGATCTACCATGTGTTTTCTGATGGTGGAATATTTGGTGCAGATCTCCATGGTATTGGTGGTGTACTGAAAGAGTATATATTTAGTACCTTTCATTTCTTCTAGACAATGATTCCCAAGCTTGTTACGAAAGCCAAACCCTTAATATTTTTTTCTCCTCCCACACCCCACTCCTAACCCTACATGAATGAAGGTCCATGTGAAATTGGGCAAAGCCTTCCATAATTCTGAGCCGGTGTTATGTTCTGGTTGAGATTTGTTGATTGCTCTGCCCCCACCCCCATGAGCGTCTTTGACCAGGCGCAGTTTGCTGTTCTTATTACCACTGCTATCTTCTTTGGAACCCTTCATCAGATTCCAATGAACACCAGATTTCTCACTAGTTAAAAATCATTGGTATAGACAACAGATATATGGAAAAAAGATCATAATTACTGCTACACCATGTCCAAAAATGATATTTATGTGAAAGTTTTCGTCTTACAAATTAAAGGAATTCTCCACCTAAATCAATTTTTACAAAAATCTGATTAATAAAGCCATAAAGTATAGAGAAATACAAGTGCTGCCTCTTCTTCTCTTCCCCATCTGACGGAGTCCTGAGAAATCTATGACTGACTGGATGCTAGGGACACACTGCCTGATAATCCAATATAAAACGCTGTAGTTGTCAAGGAGGGTATCCCTAGTAACTAGTCTGTCTCAAATGACTCAGGTCTCCACTCACTTGACAGCAGAGAAGAGCCGGGAGCCTTGGCACAGTCACGCTATGTCATTCCATTTTTCAACTTGCATTAGTAATCAGATTTGTCTAAAATTTGTTAAGAAGGAGAGCTTCTTTTTTTATCAGCGGTACCCACCTTGGTGGCAAATGTCTGCCGCATCGGTGGTGCGATCATTACCTTACTTGCCTTTTCTCATCTTTATTGTAAATATAATGTGTTTGCAATCTAATTGAAAGGGGGATTGAAATTGCAGTTAGATTCTGTCCCCCCTCCGTTATCAACTGGGACTCTTAATTCATCTCGGTGTTTGGTTCTTGGAAGAGGCTGTAGTGGTGGTCTTAGAGCGTGACCAGATCATGCCGCGGAGGGTGTGCACTGTGTCTGACGACCTCAGGCTCGCACTCTCTCTGTCCCGATCTGACGCAGAAGTGAGATGGTACAAGGACGGCGAGCGACTACAGGACAATCCGCACATACTAACGGAGGAGAGGGGAGCGGAGCACTCGCTGACCATCCTTGGAACAGTGCGTGATGACACGGGGGAATATCTGTGCGATGCCCGCAACGACAGCTTCAGCTTTTATGTCTCTGTGGGAGGTAACAGGAGTGACGAAGAGGCACTGCAACCAACATCCTCCTGCATCCCACCCCCCTAACACCCAAAAACCTGCATCCCCCCCCCTCCCCCAGCCTATGCTGTGAGACTCTTATATTGCACCCCGGCTCTGACATGTTAAATGTCAGCTTCACCCATCAAATTCTCTTGGATTAAATCACCTTTAAAAGAGATTTATTAACCTCTAAGACTTTATAATAGGGAAATATAGTCTCATTTTTTTGTGGTATACAAGGAAGCACTTAAAGAGCAATTCCAGTGACTGCTAATATTAACAATTGTGTTATGGTACAGATGTTAGGAAGAAGAGAGAACGTTACTACTATAAAACTGTTATCCAATGTACAAGACTATAACTACTATAATACTGCCCCCTATGTACAAGAACATAACTACTATAATACTGCCTCCTATGTACAAGAATATAACTACTATAATACTGCCCGCTATATACAAGAATATAACTACTATAATACTGCCTCCTATATACAAGAATATAACTACTATAATACTGCCCCTATATACAAGAATATAACTACTATAATACTGCCCCTATACACAAGAATATAACTACTATAATACTGCCCCTATACACAAGAATATAACTACTATAATACTGCCCCTATATACAAGAATATAACTACTATAATACTGCCCCTATACACAAGAATATAACTACTATAATACTGCCCCTATATACAAGAATATAACTACTATAATACTGCCCCTATACACAAGAATATAACTACTATAATACTGCCCCCTATATACAAGAATATAACTACTATAATACTGCCCCTATATACAAGAATATAACTACTATAATACTGCCCCTATACACAAGAATATAACTACTATAATACTGCCCCCTATGTACAAGAATATAACTACTATAATACTGCCCCCTATATAAAAGAATATAACTACTATAATACTGCCCCATATACAAGAATATAACTACTATAATACTGCCACTATGCACAAGAACATAACTACTGTAATACTGCCTCCTATATACAAGAATATAACTACTATAATACTGCCCCCTATGTACAAGAATATAACTACTATAATACTGCTCCCTATGTACAAGAATATAACTACTATAATACTGATCCTATATACAAGAATATAACTACTATAATACTGCCCCTATATACAAGAATATAACTACTATAATACTGCCCCCTATGTACAAGAATATAACTACTATAATACTGCCCCCTATATACAAGAATATAACTACTATAATACTGCCCCCATATACAAGAATATAACTACTATAATATTGCCCCCTATATACAAGAATATAACTACTATAATACTGCCCCTATGTACAAGAATATAACTACTATAATACTGCCCCTATGTACAAGAATATAACTACTATAATTCTGCCCCCTATGTACAAGAATATAACTACTATAATACTGCCCCCTATGTACAAGAACATAACTACTATAATACTGCCTCCTATGTACAAGAATATAACTACTATAATACTGCCCCTATATACAAGAATATAACTACTATAATACTGCCCCTATACACAAGAATATAACTACTATAATACTGCCCCTATATACAAGAATATAACTACTATAATACTGCCCCCTATGTACAAGAATATACAGTAACTACTATAATACTGCAGACTATATACAAGAATATAACTACTATAATACTGCAGACTATATACAAGAATATAACTACTATAATACTGCCCCTATATACAAGAATATAACTACTATAATACTGCCCCATATACAAGAATATAACTACTATAATACTGCCCCCTATGTACAAGAACATAACTACTATAATACTGATCCTATATACAAGAATATAACTACTATAATACTGCCCCTATATACAAGAATATAACTACTATAATACTGCCCCTATGTACAAGAATATAACTACTATAATATTGCCCCTATATACAAGAATGTAACTACTATAATACTGCTCCCTATATACAAGAATATAACTACTATAATACTGCCCCCTATGTACAAGAATATAACTACTATAATACTGCCCCCTATGTACAAGAATATAACTACTATAATACTGCCCCCTTTGTACAAGAATATAACTACTATAATACTGCTCCTATATACAAGAATATAACTACTATAATACTGCCCCCTATATCCAAGAATATAACTACTATAATACTGCCCCTATATACAAGAATATAACTACTATAATACTGCTCCTATATACAAGAATATAACTACTATAATACTGCCCCTATGTACAAGAATATAACTACTATAATATTGCCCCTATATACAAGAATGTAACTACTATAATACTGCTCCTATATACAAGAATATACTTACTATAATACTGTTCCTATATACAAGAATATAACTACTATAATACTGCCCCTATATACAAGAATATAACTACTATAATACTGCCCCTATGTACAAGAATATAACTACTATAATATTGCCCCTATATACAAGAATGTAACTACTATAATACTGCTCCCTATATACAAGAATATAACTACTATAATACTGCCCCCTATGTACAAGAATATAACTACTATAATACTGCCCCCTATGTACAAGAATATAACTACTATAATACTGCCCCCTTTGTACAAGAATATAACTACTATAATACTGCTCCTATATACAAGAATATAACTACTATAATACTGCCCCCTATATACAAGAATATAACTACTATAATACTGCCCCTATATACAAGAATATAACTACTATAATACTGCTCCTATATACAAGAATATAAGTACTATAATACTGCCCCCAATATACAAGAATATAACTACTATAATACTGCCCCTATGTACAAGAATATAACTACTATAATTCTGCCCCCTATATACAAGAATATAACTACTATGTTACTGCCCCACTATATACAAGAATATAACTACTATAATATTGCTCCTATATACAAGAATATAACTATTATAATACTGCCCCCTATATGCAAGAATATAACTACTAAAATACTGCCCCTATATATAAGAATAGAACTACTATAATACTGCTCCCTTATGTACAAGAATATAACTACTATAATACTGCCCCCTATATACAAGAATATAACTACTATAATACTGGCCCTATATATAAGAATATAACTACTATAATGCTGCCCCCTATATACAAGAATATAACTACTATAATACTGCCCCCTATATATAAGAATATATCTACTATAATACTACCCCTATATACAAGAATATAACGACTATAATACTGCCTCCTATATACAAGAATATAACTACTATAATACTGCCCCTATATACAAGAATATAACTACTATAATACTGCCCCTATATACAAGAATATAACTACTATAATACTGCCCCCAATATACAATAATATATCTACTATAATACTGCCTCCTATATAGAAGAATATAACTACTATAATACTGCTCCTATATACAAGAATATAACTACTATAATACTGCCCCTATGTACAAGAATATAACTACTATAATACTGCCCCTTATTTACAAGAATATAACTACTATAATACTGCCTCCTATATACAAGTATATAACTACTATAACACTGCCCCCTATATACAAGAATATAACTACTATAATACTGCCCCCTATGTACAAGAATATAACTACTATAATACTGCCCCTATATACAAGAATATAGCTACTTAATACTGCCCCCTATGTACAAGAATATAACTACTATAATACTGCCCCTATATACAAGAATATAACTACTATAATACTGCCCCTATATATAAGAATATAACTACTATAATACTGCCCCCTATATTCAAGAATATAACTACTATAATACTACTCCTATATACAAGAATATAACTACTATAATACTGCCTCCTATATACAAGAATATAACTACTATAAGGGCGGGTTCACACATAGCGGAATTTCACTTAAATTCCGCTGCGGACACTCCGCAGCGTTAATCCGCAGCGGAGCCGTTTCTCCATTGACTTTCACTTTAATTTAGCAGTGTTCGTTTACACGATGCGTACAATTCCGCTGCGGAGCATAGGCTGCGGAGCGGAATTTGGTGTCCGCAGCATGCTCTGTCTGTTGCGGAGCAGTGGCGGACTGGTTGCGGACTCATGGCGGAATTTCTCCATTGACTTCAATGGAGAGTCAAAATTCCGCAATGAAGTCCGCAGATCTTATGTGTGCTGCGGAGCGTATTGTTTTTACTACCATGACATTTCTTCATTCTGGCTGGACCTATGTATTTCTAGGTCTACAGCCAGACTGAGGAAGTCAATGGGGCTCCCGTAATGACGGGAGCGTTGCTAGGAGACGTCTGTAAATAGTCACTGTCCAGGGTGCTGAAAGAGTTACGCGATCGGCAGTAACTGTTTCTGCACCCGGGACAGTGACTACCGATCTCAATATACATGTATCTGTAAAAAAACATATAAGTTCATACTTACCGAGAACTCCCTGCGTCTGTCTACAGTCCGGCCTCCCAGGATGACGTTTCAGTGTAAGTGACGGCTGCAGCCAATCACAGGCCAAGCACAGGCTGCAGCGGTCACATGGACTGGAGCGTCATCCAGGGAGGTCGGGCCGGATGCCGAAAGAGGGACGCGTCACCAAGACAACGGGCGGTAAGTATGAATTTCTTTGACTTTCACTAGGGAAAGTGCTGTCCCTTCTCTCTATCCTGCACTGAATAGGGAGAAGAGAAGCACTTTTCCTGCAGTCCGCAGCGGCCAGTCCGCATCAATTTTCTGCACATTTTGTGCAGATCCGCTGCAGAATCTGCAACGCAGATTCTGTGCGGCATTGATGCGGACAGTTGCGGAGGAATTCCGCCATGTGTGGTCATGCCCTAATACTGCAGACTATATACAAGAATATAACTACTATAATACTGCCCCTATATACAAGAATATAACTACTATAATACTGCCCCATATACAAGAATATAACTACTATAATACTGCCCCCTATGTACAAGAACATAACTACTATAATACTGATCCTATATACAAGAATATAACTACTATAATACTGCCCCTATATACAAGAATATAACTACTATAATACTGCCCCCTATGTACAAGAATATACTTACTATAATACTGATCCTATATATAAGAATATAACTACTATAATACTGCCCCTATGTACAAGAATATAACTACTATAATACTGCCCCTATGTACAAGAATATAACTACTATAATATTGCCCCTATATACAAGAATGTAACTACTATAATACTGCTCCCTATATACAAGAATATAACTACTATAATACTGCCCCCTATGTACAAGAATATAACTACTATAATACTGCCCCCTATGTACAAGAATATAACTACTATAATACTGCCCCCTTTGTACAAGAATATAACTACTATAATACTGCTCCTATATACAAGAATATAACTACTATAATACTGCCCCCTATATCCAAGAATATAACTACTATAATACTGCCCCTATATACAAGAATATAACTACTATAATACTGCTCCTATATACAAGAATATAACTACTATAATACTGCCCCTATGTACAAGAATATAACTACTATAATATTGCCCCTATATACAAGAATGTAACTACTATAATACTGCTCCTATATACAAGAATATACTTACTATAATACTGTTCCTATATACAAGAATATAACTACTATAATACTGCCCCTATATACAAGAATATAACTACTATAATACTGCCCCTATGTACAAGAATATAACTACTATAATATTGCCCCTATATACAAGAATGTAACTACTATAATACTGCTCCCTATATACAAGAATATAACTACTATAATACTGCCCCCTATGTACAAGAATATAACTACTATAATACTGCCCCCTATGTACAAGAATATAACTACTATAATACTGCCCCCTTTGTACAAGAATATAACTACTATAATACTGCTCCTATATACAAGAATATAACTACTATAATACTGCCCCCTATATACAAGAATATAACTACTATAATACTGCCCCTATATACAAGAATATAACTACTATAATACTGCTCCTATATACAAGAATATAAGTACTATAATACTGCCCCCAATATACAAGAATATAACTACTATAATACTGCCCCTATGTACAAGAATATAACTACTATAATTCTGCCCCCTATATACAAGAATATAACTACTATGTTACTGCCCCACTATATACAAGAATATAACTACTATAATATTGCTCCTATATACAAGAATATAACTATTATAATACTGCCCCCTATATGCAAGAATATAACTACTAAAATACTGCCCCTATATATAAGAATAGAACTACTATAATACTGCTCCCTTATGTACAAGAATATAACTACTATAATACTGCCCCCTATATACAAGAATATAACTACTATAATACTGGCCCTATATATAAGAATATAACTACTATAATGCTGCCCCCTATATACAAGAATATAACTACTATAATACTGCCCCCTATATATAAGAATATATCTACTATAATACTACCCCTATATACAAGAATATAACGACTATAATACTGCCTCCTATATACAAGAATATAACTACTATAATACTGCCCCTATATACAAGAATATAACTACTATAATACTGCCCCTATATACAAGAATATAACTACTATAATACTGCCCCCCAATATACAATAATATATCTACTATAATACTGCCTCCTATATAGAAGAATATAACTACTATAATACTGCTCTTATATACAAGAATCTAACTACTATAATACTGCCCCTATGTACAAGAATATAACTACTATAATACTGCCCCTTATTTACAAGAATATAACTACTATAATACTGCCTCCTATATACAAGTATATAACTACTATAACACTGCCCCCTATATACAAGAATATAACTACTATAATACTGCCCCCTATGTACAAGAATATAACTACTATAATACTGCCCCTATATACAAGAATATAGCTACTTAATACTGCCCCCTATGTACAAGAATATAACTACTATAATACTGCCCCTATATACAAGAATATAACTACTATAATACTGCCCCTATATATAAGAATATAACTACTATAATACTGCCCCCTATATTCAAGAATATAACTACTATAATACTACTCCTATATACAAGAATATAACTACTATAATACTGCCTCCTATATACAAGAATATAACTACTATAAGGGCGGGTTCACACATAGCGGAATTTCACTTAAATTCCGCTGCGGACACTCCGCAGCGTTAATCCGCAGCGGAGCCGTTTCTCCATTGACTTTCACTTTAATTTAGCAGTGTTCGTTTACACGATGCGTACAATTCCGCTGCGGAGCATAGGCTGCGGAGCGGAATTTGGTGTCCGCAGCATGCTCTGTCTGTTGCGGAGCAGTGGCGGACTGGTTGCGGACTCATGGCGGAATTTCTCCATTGACTTCAATGGAGAGTCAAAATTCCGCAATGAAGTCCGCAGATCTTATGTGTGCTGCGGAGCGTATTGTTTTTACTACCATGACATTTCTTCATTCTGGCTGGACCTATGTATTTCTAGGTCTACAGCCAGACTGAGGAAGTCAATGGGGCTCCCGTAATGACGGGAGCGTTGCTAGGAGACGTCTGTAAATAGTCACTGTCCAGGGTGCTGAAAGAGTTACGCGATCGGCAGTAACTGTTTCTGCACCCGGGACAGTGACTACCGATCTCAATATACATGTATCTGTAAAAAAACATATAAGTTCATACTTACCGAGAACTCCCTGCGTCTGTCTACAGTCCGGCCTCCCAGGATGACGTTTCAGTGTAAGTGACGGCTGCAGCCAATCACAGGCCAAGCACAGGCTGCAGCGGTCACATGGACTGGAGCGTCATCCAGGGAGGTCGGGCCGGATGCCGAAAGAGGGACGCGTCACCAAGACAACGGGCGGTAAGTATGAATTTCTTTGACTTTCACTAGGGAAAGTGCTGTCCCTTCTCTCTATCCTGCACTGAATAGGGAGAAGAGAAGCACTTTTCCTGCAGTCCGCAGCGGCCAGTCCGCATCAATTTTATGCACATTTTGTGCAGATCCGCTGCAGAATCTGCAACGCAGATTCTGTGCGGCATTGATGCGGACAGTTGCGGAGGAATTCCGCCATGTGTGGTCATGCCCTAATACTGCAGACTATATACAAGAATATAACTACTATAATACTGCCCCTATATACAAGAATATAACTACTATAATACTGCCCCATATACAAGAATATAACTACTATAATACTGCCCCCTATGTACAAGAACATAACTACTATAATACTGATCCTATATACAAGAATATAACTACTATAATACTGCCCCTATATACAAGAATATAACTACTATAATACTGCCCCCTATGTACAAGAATATACTTACTATAATACTGATCCTATATATAAGAATATAACTACTATAATACTGCCCCTATATACAAGAATATAACTACTATAATACTGCCCCTATGTACAAGAATATAACTACTATAATATTGCCCCTATATACAAGAATGTAACTACTATAATACTGCTCCCTATATACAAGAATATAACTACTATAATACTGCCCCCTATGTACAAGAATATAACTACTATAATACTGCCCCCTATGTACAAGAATATAACTACTATAATACTGCCCCCTTTGTACAAGAATATAACTACTATAATACTGCTCCTATATACAAGAATATAACTACTATAATACTGCCCCCTATATCCAAGAATATAACTACTATAATACTGCCCCTATATACAAGAATATAACTACTATAATACTGCTCCTATATACAAGAATATAACTACTATAATACTGCCCCTATGTACAAGAATATAACTACTATAATATTGCCCCTATATACAAGAATGTAACTACTATAATACTGCTCCTATATACAAGAATATACTTACTATAATACTGTTCCTATATACAAGAATATAACTACTATAATACTGCCCCTATATACAAGAATATAACTACTATAATACTGCCCCTATGTACAAGAATATAACTACTATAATATTGCCCCTATATACAAGAATGTAACTACTATAATACTGCTCCCTATATACAAGAATATAACTACTATAATACTGCCCCCTATGTACAAGAATATAACTACTATAATACTGCCCCCTATGTACAAGAATATAACTACTATAATACTGCCCCCTTTGTACAAGAATATAACTACTATAATACTGCTCCTATATACAAGAATATAACTACTATAATACTGCCCCCTATATACAAGAATATAACTACTATAATACTGCCCCTATATACAAGAATATAACTACTATAATACTGCTCCTATATACAAGAATATAAGTACTATAATACTGCCCCCAATATACAAGAATATAACTACTATAATACTGCCCCTATGTACAAGAATATAACTACTATAATTCTGCCCCCTATATACAAGAATATAACTACTATGTTACTGCCCCACTATATACAAGAATATAACTACTATAATATTGCTCCTATATACAAGAATATAACTATTATAATACTGCCCCCTATATGCAAGAATATAACTACTAAAATACTGCCCCTATATATAAGAATAGAACTACTATAATACTGCTCCCTTATGTACAAGAATATAACTACTATAATACTGCCCCCTATATACAAGAATATAACTACTATAATACTGGCCCTATATATAAGAATATAACTACTATAATGCTGCCCCCTATATACAAGAATATAACTACTATAATACTGCCCCCTATATATAAGAATATATCTACTATAATACTACCCCTATATACAAGAATATAACGACTATAATACTGCCTCCTATATACAAGAATATAACTACTATAATACTGCCCCTATATACAAGAATATAACTACTATAATACTGCCCCTATATACAAGAATATAACTACTATAATACTGCCCCCCAATATACAATAATATATCTACTATAATACTGCCTCCTATATAGAAGAATATAACTACTATAATACTGCTCTTATATACAAGAATCTAACTACTATAATACTGCCCCTATGTACAAGAATATAACTACTATAATACTGCCCCTTATTTACAAGAATATAACTACTATAATACTGCCTCCTATATACAAGTATATAACTACTATAACACTGCCCCCTATATACAAGAATATAACTACTATAATACTGCCCCCTATGTACAAGAATATAACTACTATAATACTGCCCCTATATACAAGAATATAGCTACTTAATACTGCCCCCTATGTACAAGAATATAACTACTATAATACTGCCCCTATATACAAGAATATAACTACTATAATACTGCCCCTATATATAAGAATATAACTACTATAATACTGCCCCCTATATTCAAGAATATAACTACTATAATACTACTCCTATATACAAGAATATAACTACTATAATACTGCCTCCTATATACAAGAATATAACTACTATAAGGGCGGGTTCACACATAGCGGAATTTCACTTAAATTCCGCTGCGGACACTCCGCAGCGTTAATCCGCAGCGGAGCCGTTTCTCCATTGACTTTCACTTTAATTTAGCAGTGTTCGTTTACACGATGCGTACAATTCCGCTGCGGAGCATAGGCTGCGGAGCGGAATTTGGTGTCCGCAGCATGCTCTGTCTGTTGCGGAGCAGTGGCGGACTGGTTGCGGACTCATGGCGGAATTTCTCCATTGACTTCAATGGAGAGTCAAAATTCCGCAATGAAGTCCGCAGATCTTATGTGTGCTGCGGAGCGTATTGTTTTTACTACCATGACATTTCTTCATTCTGGCTGGACCTATGTATTTCTAGGTCTACAGCCAGACTGAGGAAGTCAATGGGGCTCCCGTAATGACGGGAGCGTTGCTAGGAGACGTCTGTAAATAGTCACTGTCCAGGGTGCTGAAAGAGTTACGCGATCGGCAGTAACTGTTTCTGCACCCGGGACAGTGACTACCGATCTCAATATACATGTATCTGTAAAAAAACATATAAGTTCATACTTACCGAGAACTCCCTGCGTCTGTCTACAGTCCGGCCTCCCAGGATGACGTTTCAGTGTAAGTGACGGCTGCAGCCAATCACAGGCCAAGCACAGGCTGCAGCGGTCACATGGACTGGAGCGTCATCCAGGGAGGTCGGGCCGGATGCCGAAAGAGGGACGCGTCACCAAGACAACGGGCGGTAAGTATGAATTTCTTTGACTTTCACTAGGGAAAGTGCTGTCCCTTCTCTCTATCCTGCACTGAATAGGGAGAAGAGAAGCACTTTTCCTGCAGTCCGCAGCGGCCAGTCCGCATCAATTTTCTGCACATTTTGTGCAGATCCGCTGCAGAATCTGCAACGCAGATTCTGTGCGGCATTGATGCGGACAGTTGCGGAGGAATTCCGCCATGTGTGGTCATGCCCTAATACTGCAGACTATATACAAGAATATAACTACTATAATACTGCCCCTATATACAAGAATATAACTACTATAATACTGCCCCATATACAAGAATATAACTACTATAATACTGCCCCCTATGTACAAGAACATAACTACTATAATACTGATCCTATATACAAGAATATAACTACTATAATACTGCCCCTATATACAAGAATATAACTACTATAATACTGCCCCCTATGTACAAGAATATACTTACTATAATACTGATCCTATATATAAGAATATAACTACTATAATACTGCCCCCTATGTACAAGAATATAACTACTATAATACTGCCCCTTTGTACAAGAATATAACTACTATAATACTGCTCCTATATACAAGAATATAACTACTATAATACTGCTCCTATATACAAGAATATAAGTACTATAATACTGCCCCCAATATACAAGAATATAACTACTATAATACTGCCCCTATGTACAAGAATATAACTACTATAATTCTGCCCCCTATATACAAGAATATAACTACTATGTTACTGCCCCACTATATACAAGAATATAACTACTATAATATTGCTCCTATATACAAGAATATAACTATTATAATACTGCCCCCTATATGCAAGAATATAACTACTAAAATACTGCCCCTATATATAAGAATAGAACTACTATAATACTGCTCCCTTATGTACAAGAATATAACTACTATAATACTGCCCCCTATATACAAGAATATAACTACTATAATACTGGCCCTATATATAAGAATATAACTACTATAATGCTGCCCCCTATATACAAGAATATAACTACTATAATACTGCCCCCTATATATAAGAATATATCTACTATAATACTACCCCTATATACAAGAATATAACGACTATAATACTGCCTCCTATATACAAGAATATAACTACTATAATACTGCCCCTATATACAAGAATATAACTACTATAATACTGCCCCTATATACAAGAATATAACTACTATAATACTGCCCCCCAATATACAATAATATATCTACTATAATACTGCCTCCTATATAGAAGAATATAACTACTATAATACTGCTCCTATATACAAGAATATAACTACTATAATACTGCCCCTATGTACAAGAATATAACTACTATAATACTGCCCCTTATTTACAAGAATATAACTACTATAATACTGCCTCCTATATACAAGTATATAACTACTATAACACTGCCCCCTATATACAAGAATATAACTACTATAATACTGCCCCCTATGTACAAGAATATAACTACTATAATACTGCCCCTATATACAAGAATATAGCTACTTAATACTGCCCCCTATGTACAAGAATATAACTACTATAATACTGCCCCTATATACAAGAATATAACTACTATAATACTGCCCCTATATATAAGAATATAACTACTATAATACTGCCCCCTATATTCAAGAATATAACTACTATAATACTACTCCTATATACAAGAATATAACTACTATAATACTGCCTCCTATATACAAGAATATAACTACTATAATACTACTCCTATATACAAGAATATAACTACTATAATAATACTCCTATATACAAGAATATAACTACTATAATACTGCCCCCTATGTACAAGAATATAACTACTATAATACTGCTCCCTATATACAAGAATATAACTACTATAATACTGCCCCTATATATAAGAATATAACTACTATATACTGCCCCATATACAAGAATATAACTACTATAATACTGCACCTATATACAAGAATATAACTACTATAATACTGCCCCTATATATAAGAATATAACTACTATAATACTGCCCCTATATACAAGAATATAACTACTATAATACTGCCTCCTATATACAAGAATATAACTACTATAATACTGCCTCCTATTAACAAGAAATATACTACTATAATACTGCTCCTATATACAGAATATAACTACTATAATACTGCCTCCTATATACCAGAATATAACTACTATAATGCTGCCCCTATATACAAGAATATAACTACTATAATACTGCCTCCTATATACAAGAATATAACTACTATAATACTGCCTCCTATATACAAGAATATAACTACTATAATACTGCTGCCCTATATACAAGAATATAACTACTATAATACTGCCCTCTATATACAAGAATATAACTACTATAATACTGCCCCTATATACAAGAATATAACTACTATAATACTGCCCCCTATATACAAGAATATAACTACTATAATACTGCTCCCCTATATACAAGAATATAACTACTATAATACTGCCCCTATATACAAGAATATAACTACTATAATACTACTCCTATATACAAGAATATAACTACTATAATACTGCTCCCTATATACAAGAATATAACTACTATAATACTGCTCCTATATACAAGAATATAACTACTATATTACTGCCCCCTATATACAAGAATATAACTACTATAATACTGCCCTATATACAAGAATATAACTACTATAATACTGCCCCTATATACAAGAATATAACTACTATAATACTGCCCCCTATATACAAGAATATAACTACTATAAACTGCTCCTATATACAAGAATATAACTACTATAATACTGCCCCTATATACAAGAATATAACTACTATAATACTGCTCCTATATACAAGAATATAACTACTATAATACTGCCCCCTATATACAAGAATATAACTACTATAATAATGCTCCTATATACAAGAATATAACTACTATAAATACTGCCCCCTTTATACAATTTATGGAGAAGAATATAATGTTCATATTAGACTGGAATTACTCTTGGATTGTAAGCTTGTAGGGAAAGGTTGCGTAATTTCACTGTCGTGGAGAATGTTGTAGGGCTCAGTATATATCATTTAAAGGTTAATAATCCAAAGAATTTGTTGGGTGCAGTTTCTATTCTAACTTTTTTAACTTGAACCCTGCGATTTTTCTATTGTATATATCACCCACATTATGATGTGCTCATTTCCATAAAAATCCAACATAATAACAAGTTTTCTTAGCCTTATCCATGTTGCCTGCTTGTAGTCAAGCTAACCATTTTCATCAACTGATCTTTTACATTTCCAGAGGTCTCTTTAAACAGCCTCCTCTGCCCCTGTGTGTCCTTGCTCTGCCTTCTTCCTCCTCCTGTCATGCCTCCACAAAGCCCCCCTCGTGCTTGCAATGCCTCCCTGTCAGTGCCTATTCTCAGATGACATTGCCCGTAGTGACGTTTCGTTTGCTGTTTCGGCTGAGAAGGGCTGCACTTGGTACTTGCTTGGCAGTCATTTTGTGGTGGTTTTGCATATTCAAATTTTTTTTGCCCTAATTTTCATCCTCTCTTTTAGCTCCTCCGGTCACCATTTTGGGCAACACAGGAACTCCAGAGCACCACACTTTGATAACCGGCGATGACCTGGTTCTTTCTTGTGAGCTTTCACGGCCAAATTTCAAGGTACGCTGGCTGAGAAATGGAGAGGAGCTGGTGTCCGTGGGACGAGTAAAAATCACATCACGAGGAGTTCACCGACAACTTACTATACAAAGTCTTCGACTTTCAGACTCCGGCACATACACTTGTGATGCTGGCACCGACGAGTTACATACAGAAGTCCACGTGGAAGGTAAAGACCTTGGGTCATATATGGGACCATCTTTTCTTGTGCACTATTATGTTAGTTTTTCTTATGGTGATATCATTAACCATGGTGTATAGGGATGTGATATATTTTTGATGGTTCTATCTCATCTCTTCAGCACCACGACAAGTGGAATTTATCACCGAGCTCCAGAACATCACTATCCTGGAAGGAGACACTGCCACCTTTAAATGTGTTGTATCTCCGGAAGATGTGATTCTCCACTGGGAACTCAATGGGTCCCCTGTGGAATTCAGACCGGAGAGCCAGCATGGCGAGTAATGGACTCTGCCACTCTCTAACCTTACATGGCTGTCGCTTGTCAGATTCAGGGACCATCACCGCTAATGCTGAAGGGATAATTTCACGAGCAAGACTAAGAGTGCAAGGTAGGACAACGGGTTGAGTTTGAGTCAGTTTGTTTTGCTATGTGAAAAGTAATCACCCGCCTTGGATTTTCATGAATTTTGAAAACGAGCAAATGTGAATATCCCATTGTGGCCAAGTCCAGACCTCGATCGCACACTGCTCCCATGAAATATCACACAGCTTGAAAAAATTTTGTAAAGTAGAACTGAAAAAAATTGCACGTCTACACGTGAAAAGCCGCAAGCTATACATTGCTTTACTAAAACTGATTTCATTTGGGTGTATTTGCATTTCAAGTCCAATGGTTGCCACCCCTGCCCCAACATAAGAGGAACAAGGACAAAGCAGAGGGGACACCCCTGAATGAACACTTTAAGCACAATTTTAGACAAACTTTTAATGATGGCTCGACTAAGCTCTACCTCACACCCTACTGATCCCAGTCACACTCACTGGGGTCCCGGAAAATGAAGCAGCATGTGACCAATATGGTCTGGTTTATGGGGAAAAGCTTCTGGTGGGAATAAATATCCAACGTAGAGTCTATTAATCGTACTCAAAGGCAGAACACATAAAGTGCCGTAGGGGCAATAATGATGCAACATTTTGGAATGTATATTTCTTATCCTAATGATCCATAAAGCAGAGAACTAGGTGCTGTATGCAAGGTGCCCATGTCTGCCTGTGGTGAAGAGGTACAAATACCATAGTCATCAACAGTGACTAAAAAGTACTTAAACAGGAAGGGGTCAAGGCCAGAAAAGGAAGAACGTTGGTGGGATGGTGGCACATCCATGGGTACATTCCTCAGTTGGAGACTGTGTTTGGATGAACTCTTGTACCCACAACTCAATGGCTATGGTTGGCATATGGTTTTATATTGGTATGTTGATGTCATTGTGAATTATTTGGGGGGTCTATATAGGGGGCCACCTAAGATACAAGGTACCCAGTCTTCCCATGCTATTTTATTGCATGGGATGGAAACATGTTTGGCTCTCATTTATTTTTAGGCTTGACTAGAGGATCCTTTAACAACATAGATTTGTTTTTCCCCTACAGAGGCTCATGTGATGTTTGCTCAGGGGCTGGAAGACATGGAGGTGGAAGAAGAACAGGATGTCACCTTTGAAGTCCGGGTCACCACTGATAGAGCCGAAGTTCATTGGGTGAAGCAGGGCGTTGTAATTCAACCCAGTGACAAGGTTACTCTTCAGGCCTGTGTCATAACCATACACTTACCATCCATGGTGTCCAGGCTTCTGACCGGGGGCGGTACAGCTGTGAAAGCCTCCATGACCGAACTGATTGCCGTCTGAATGTGCTACGTAAGTCTCAGAGTGTTTTTCTAGGTAACCATAATTTTTAAGCAAACTCTTGGTTCACTATTTTGTTATTCTTCACCACAGCCCAAAGTATTGCTGTAAAGAAAGGTAAAAGATGTGCGATGTGTGGAAGGAAGTGAAAAAGAGTTCTCGGTGGAATTGTCGCATGATGATGTTAAAAGGAGAATGGTGGAAAGGTGGTGTCCGTCTGACCACCGATGAGCGCTGCATCATCCGATCAAGCGGGCGCCAGCATTTTCTGCGCCTTTTAGACCTCGCACTTCCTGATACTTCAGTGATTGCATTTACCACCGACACTTTGCGAACCACAGGACAACTGACTGTCACTGAGCATCCACTTACCATCACACAACCACCACAGGACTTTGTTGTTCATGAAGCCGGGCTGGCGACATTCCAGTGCGAGGTCTCCAAACAGGAAGCCATTGTGACATGGAGAAAGGTAACACTATGGTCAAGTTCACAAAGATTTTTAGTCACATTTTTGCACATATTCAGCACCGAAATCTGAGTGAATACTGCTCAAAATACAACCTCTCATTGATTTCAATAGAAAAAAAAAATCGTTGTTACTCACGTTTTCTGTAGGACGAAGATTATAATACTGCCCCCCTGCAACAATAGCTGTAAGGGTATGTTCACACGCACTAATTACGGACGTAATTCGGGCGTTTTTGCCCCGAATTAAGTCCGAAAATAGCGCCTCAGTAGCGTTGACAAACATCTGCCCATTTGAAAGCAATGGGCAGACGTTTGTCTGTTCACACGAGGCGTATATTTACGCGCCGCTGTCAAATGACGGTGCGTAAATAGACGGCCCGCGTCAAAGAAGTGACCTGTCACTTCTTTGGGCGTAATTGGAGCCGTATTCATTGACTCCAATGAATAGCAGCGCCAATTACGTCCGTAATGGACGCGGCGTTCAAGCGCCTGCATGTACCGTTACGGCTGAAATTACGGTGATGTTTTCAGGCGGACACATCCCTGTAATTTCAGCCGTTACGGACGCTGTCGTGTGAACATACCCTTATAATACTTATCCTAAGTACAAGGATATAACTACTACATACTGCCCCTATGTACAAGAATATAACTACTATAATACTGCCCCCTATGTACAAAATATAACTACTATATACTGCCCCTATGTGAAAGAATATAACTACTATAATACTGCTCCTATATACAAGAATATAACTACTATAATACTGCCTCTATATACAAGAATATAACTACTATAATACTGCTCCTATATACAAGAATATAACTACTATAATACTGCCCGCTATGTACAAGAATATAACTACTATAATACTGCCTCCTATGTACAAGAATATAACTACTATAATACTGCCCCCTATGTACAAAAATATAACTACTATAATACTGCCCCTATGTGAAGAAATATAACTACTATAATACTGCTCCTATATACAAGAATATAACTACTATATACTGCCTCTATATACAAGAATATAAACTACTATAATACTGCTCCTATATACAAGAATATAACTACTATAATACTGCCCGCTATGTACAAGAATATAACTACTATACTACTGCCTCCTATGTACAAGAATATAACTACTATAATACTGCCCCCTATGTACAAGAATATAACTACTATAATACTGCCCCCTATATACAAGAATATAACTACTATAATACTGCCTCTATATTCAAGAATAAACTACTATAATACTGCCCTCTATGTACAAGAATATAACTACTATAATACTGCTCCTATATACAAGAATATAACTACTATAATACTGCCCCTATGTACAAGAATATAACTACTATAATACTGCCACTATATACAAGAATATAACTACTATAATACTGCCCCCTATGTACAAGAATATAACTACTATAATACTGCCCCCTATATACAAGAATATAACTACAATAATACTGCCCCCTATGTACAAGAATATAACTACTATAATACTGCCCCCTATATACAAGAATATAACTACTTTAATACTGCCCCTATGTACAATATAACTAATATAAATACTGCCCCCTATGTACAAGAATATAACTACTATAATACTGCCCCCTATATACAAGAATATAACTACTATAATACTGCCCCCTATATACAAGAATATGACTACTATAACTACTGCCCCTATATACAAGAATATAACTACTATAATACTGCCCCTATACACAAGAATATAACTACTATAATTACTGCCCCCTATGTACAAGAATATAACTACTATAATACTGCCCCCTATATAAAAGAATATAACTACTATATACTGCCCATATACAAGAATATAACTACTATAATACTGCCACTATGCACAAGAACATAACTACTGTAATACTGCCTCCTATATACAAGAATATAACTACTATAATACTGCCCCCTATGTACAAGAATATAACTACTATAATACTGCTCCCTATGTACAAGAATATAACTACTATAATACTGATCCTATATACAAAGAATATAACTACTATAATACTACCCCCTATGTACAAGAATATAACTACTATAATACTGCCCCCTATATACAAGAATATAACTACTATAATACTGCCCCCATATACAAGAATATAACTACTATAATATTGCCCCTATATACAAGAATATAACTACTATAATACTGCCCCTATGTACAAGAATATACTACTATAATACTGCCCCTATGTACAAGAATATAACTACTATAATTCTGCCCCCTATGTACAAGATATAACTACTATAATACTGCCCCCTATGTACAAGAACATAACTACTATAATACTGCCTCCTATGTACAAGAATATAACTACTATAATACTGCCCCTATATATAAGAATATAACTACTATAATACTGCCCCTATACAAAAGAATATAACTACTATAATACTGCCCCTATATACAAGAATATAACTACTATAATACTGCCCCTATACACAAGAATATAACTACTATAATACTGCCCCTATATACAAGAATATAACTACTATAATACTGCCCCCTATGTACAAGAATATACAGTAACTACTATAATACTGCAGACTATATACAAGAATATAACTACTATAATACTGCAGACTATATACAAGAATATAACTACTATAATACTGCCCCTATATACAAGAAATAACTACTATAATACTGCCCCATATACAAGAATATAACTACTATAATACTGCCCCCTATGTACAAGAACATAACTACTATAATACTGATCCTATATACAAGAATATAACTACTATAATACTGCCCCTATATACAAGAATATAACTACTATAATACTGCCCCCTATGTACAAGAATATACTTACTATAATACTGATCCTATATATAAGAAATAACTACTATAATACTGCCCCTATATACAAGAATATAACTACTATAATACTGCCCCTATGTACAAGAATATAACTACTATAATATTGCCCCTATATACAAGAATGTAACTACTATAATACTGCTCCCTATATACAAGAATATAACTACTATAATACTGCCCCCTATGTACAAGAATATAACTACTATAATACTGCCCCCCTATGTACAAGAATATAACTACTATAATACTGCCCCTTTGTACAAGAATATAACTACTATAATACTGCTCCTATATACAAGAATATAACTACTATAATACTGCCCCTATATACAGAATATAACTACTATAATACTGCCCCTATATACAAGAATATAACTACTATAATACTGCTCCTATATACAAGAATATAACTACTATAATACTGCCCCTATGTACAAGAATATAACTACTATAATATTGCCCCTATATACAAGAATGTAACTACTATAATACTGCTCCTATATACAAGAATATACTTACTATAATACTGTTCCTATATACAAGACTATAACTACTATAATACTGCCCTATATACAAGAATATAACTACTATAATACTGCCCCTATGTACAAGAATATAACTACTATAATATTGCCCCTATATACAAGAATGTAACTACTATAATACTGCTCCCTATATACAAGAATATACTACTATAATACTGCCCCCTATGTACAAGAATATAACTACTATAATACTGCCCCCTATGTACAAGAATATAACTACTATAATACTGCCCCCTTTGTACAAGAATATACTACTATAATACTGCTCCTATATACAAGAATATAACTACTATAATAGTGCCCCCTATATACAAGAATATAACTACTATAATACTGCCCCTATATACAAGAATATAACTACTATAATACTGCCCCCTATGTACAAAATATAACTACTATAATACTGCCCCTATGTGAAAGAATATAACTACTATAATACTGCTCCTATACAAGAATATACTACTATAATACTGCCTCTATATACAAGAATATAACTACTATAATACTGCTCCTATATACAAGAATATAACTACTAAATACT